>NC_136497.1:92706430-92736430 GCF_053919585.1 Euprymna scolopes
AATTTAACTTAGAAATCCTATCTAAAATATAGTACGGTCTGTATTCTGTATGAGTACCAAAAAAGAAAGACCTATAACAAGACCAACCCCAACATTTCTCAAATAAAATTTTACGATGAATCCAGTAGTGGTTTTAATTTTAAATCATACAAGTTTTATTCTTTTACAATACTTTTGTGTGATTTTAGTTTGTACCAGACATTTATAAACAACAAAGACGATGTTTTATTTTATTTTTAAATTGAAATTTTCAAATAATAGAAATGAAAAAAATCAATAAAAATGGCAGTCCACGGTTAAAGGCTGAGAGCAGGAGTATACAGATGTCCTCAAGCATTCACAGACAGATCGTTTCGCTGTATCACAGATATTTAGTGTGGTTAGACTAGCGACTACCCCAAGCCAGGATTGAAATTCGACCACCTAGGTATGTGAAATTACAATGATCAAACATTGTTCAAACGCCTAAGCTATATTTGTTTACACAAAGAGCATTGTATTATACACTAGTGACAGTTTGTTATTTTACACCCCAATATGCTAAACGAAAGATAGGGAGCATTTGTATATATATATATATATACACATATATATATATATATATATATATATATAAATCCATATGTTGAACTTTGTAGTAGTTTTTGAGGAATTTCTATTCATCTCTGATGAATTGTTTTGAGATATGAGGAAAATACAATCTGCTATACAAAGAAACACGTGCAAGATATAATATAATGAAAATTTAAGCATTTGCCTAAATTAAAAAAGTAAATAGGATAAATAAATAAAAATTAGAACAAAATAAAAAGGAACAAAATTTATGAGTGTGAAATGATTTCATCTGTTGGCATTTGGCATAAAAACTAGTATATATATTGCATCCCTATTATGTTACTTAACATCTTCTCTTCTGTTCTTATGAGAAGCATTAGACCTCGAAATACCATGGTATAAAGAGTTCTCACTTACCCAACACCCCTAATCGATGTATACCCTTATTGAATAAATAAATAAATTTATATATATTAGTATGTAGTTTTATATCGTCATTTTTTTAATTAATTTCTATATAAGCTCCAAAACAATTTGTTGAGCTTTGCATAATCCTGATAAGTCCCCTCTTAAAGAATTGATCTCATTCTTTACCTTTAACTCCTCCCCATATATATATATATATATATATATATATATATATATATATATATATATATATATATATATATATATATATATAATTTGAATATTGGGGTTGTGACAGTTGGAAAAATGAAATAATTTGTTTACAATTCATAATGTTAATGATAAATGCCACTAACTGAAAGAGTCGTCCATGCCATAAAAAGGTCATAACAATAATAGTAAAACTTGGAACTCTTCGGTTTCTTCACTAAACTAGCTTAAACTTTTATCATGATCACTATCAAATATATAGGTCCTCACATGCAAATATTTACTAATTCATGCTGAAGACATAGTAAAATGTTTACTTATTTTGTTAACGACAATTTTATGAACTATTCACTCACTGTTGATAACATGACAAATACATGTAATCATTGAGAGCTTCAATCACATTAGCACTCTATTCTTATTAGATCAATGAAGTTAAACAACATTGAACTGTTTAGTACAAGCTAAGTGATCATTTAGGAATACCAGGTACTTTATATGGTTGATTGGCAAAACCCCCATGTAAAAAATACAGCTCTTAAGATGCCATTATCAAGTATTTCAGTACAACCTGCTAATCCATACACATAGTGACTCAGTGGAACAACCCGTCCCCAGACAGAAGTTCCGTTGTCAATTATGTGGTGAATCTCCTCATAGAGAGCATACTATCATTCTGTTTCTGTTTTGTTTTAATTTATATTATTGCAAGGTTGGAAACAAATACACAGTTAGACGAAGTCGCTCTTGTCTGACAGGTTTAAGGCACAAGTTTGACAACTTGTCTGGCTGCTGTTTCTAACTGACAGTGCAGGAGATCTAACTCTCTTGGTTGCTCTAGCATTCGTTGTATAATATCAATTTAACTGTAGTGCCATGATGCGTGTGGAAAAGGACCCGGTATTTAACTTTCCTGAGGCTCCAACCTCATAGATAAAAACTTGGCAAATGGTCTACTTGTATGTGTATATTGACATCAAGAAAACATCAAATTTACCCAACCCACTCCACACTAAAACTAAAGAAATTATATGAAATGACATCTCAAAGAAGAGAAAAAAAAACATGATCAAAGCAGACACCCACATAAACACAACCAATTCATCTCCCTTGAGGCTTGCATTCACAAATATACAAGGGCTTAGAACTGATCTAGACAAAGCACAATCATTTCTTGTAAACTCTCCAGGTATCCTAGCACTAAATGAAACTAACCTACAATCCTCAATCCTCTCCAATTGCTTTCACATGACTGGATACACCCGACTCTGCTGCAATGACTCAAACAGACTTAAGCATTGTCTTGGAATCTATATTCTTAACACCCTCTCTTTGACTAGAGAGCAAAATCTAGAATAAAAAATCAAATCATCATATGTTTTAGACTAACCTTGCAACACAACATTAGTTATATTTTTGCTACCGTTCTCTTTCAACCCAGGACTGTACACTACTTGACAGAGTTTCTGGCAGTATAGATGCATCACTCTCTCTAGATACTAACGCCTAAATACGCATATTTGATGATTTTAATGTCCATCAAAATAATTAGCTCGGTTTCTCAACTTATACAGACCAAGATGGCATGATTTTTTTTTTTTTACCTACGTTTACACCTAACACAGCATATCGCCACTTGGACGTAACCGGCTACTATTTGGGACCATGCCTAAGAAATATTAACAAGATATTGGTTTACATTACATTTAAACTTCTGCATATCAGTACAGCCAGGGAAGCAGGTAGCAGGAAGGGAATTCCAAAGTCTAGCTGTTTGAAGGAAGAAACTATCAGAAGAGAAAGTTTTCTGGTATTTAGGGACCGCAGCCGTGAAGGGGCGAGATTTTATTACTAAATGAGTTTGTCAGGGATATGTACATCGAGGGGGCACAAGTGCAACGAGTTCATCAGAGCATAATCCATTAAAATATTTGTAAAACAGGCACAGATGTGCAACAGTGCAGACAGGAGTTGGAGCTTAGTTGAGAAAGTGGAACCTATTAGATTGAAAACTCTTTTTTGGACTAGGAAGAGATTAGTGGTAGATGCACTAGACCAGATGTGGCTACAATACTCCATGCATGGGCGAATGATTGCCTTGTAGAGGTGCAGGATACTCTCAGTTGTGAGTAGTCATCTAGCTTGAAGAATTTGAAGGAAGAATTCTCAGGTAGGGTGTTATTTGTCATGGATATAGGTGGTTGGAGGGGCGTCTTGTAATTGTAAAAGGAAAGCAACTTAGTCTTACTAGCATTGAATGTTACCATCTGTTTGCAGCCGTATTCCACTACAGTCTCGAGGTTATTTTCAAACAATTCTGCCATTGTCTTAGATTTATGTACATTCGTATGTATAGTTTCACATTCCCTTTCACAGACTGTCATTTTCCCAATACACCTCCCAGATCGTGATCATCAGCAATTCTCACTTCTTGATCTATTCTTTACTGCACTACCTGAGCAATCAAGAAGTAACGACGTACCATGACTCGTGAATCTCCTTAAGTACTGAAATTCTTTTGATTTCTATTCTTCACAAACACCTAATTTTTTTACAACGTTTATGTTAACAGATATGTGACTATTGCAACATATTTTTACTTGAATATCTTTTTGAATTCTTCTTTATAGAATTTTAGCAATTTGACATGGTGAGAGGAATCCACGTATTTTGTTTTAAACATTTTGCAGTTAAATTTGTTGGTATTAGACAATTAAATCCTTAGAAAGAATTCCCAAACGTTATGTTCTCCTTTCTGCAGTTCTCGGTATCAAACCACAACGCACATGTCAGAAACTTATTTCTGCCAAAGTGACCCGCTCACTCTGACACGGGCTTTTTATTTGAAAAACCGATTGCATCCCATTTGCATATTTCCCGCAAATCTCTTTACTTCACGTGACCATCTGTCCATAAATAGCAGGAGTGGCCTATTTTTTCTTTTTTTTTTTCTTCTGGAACGGACGGCACGTTGTACCAGGTAAGGTTTGTACTACTTTTTATTCACACATTTTATTCTCAGTTTTAAACCTTCTGTCACCATTTCCAATTAAGCTCCTTTTAGCCATCCTTCAGTTATGACGATTATTTTTCTGTATGACTTCCCTTCCTCCCCCTTATCGATATCGGTGTGTAGACTATGTAATAGTCGTTCCTTATTGCCTCGTTTTTTCTTTTTGTTGTTTTTTTAACACCTCTCTCCCCACCCTGAGAATCATTTGCATTGATGATTGAGTTATATTAGAGAATATGAAGGAGATTGACGAGTGGGTAGCTCTCTTGAAGTCTGATGAAGAAAAAATCTCAAGGTAGTATATAGTAAACATAATTGGTCAATATTATGTATAAGTATGAAAACTTTGAACTTTTATAAAATTCAGTTAAATCGTTTTTACGAAAAAGGTACTAAATCATTTTAAAAGAAACCATATAGTTGGAAAATTAGTTTAATGCAATTTATTTTGGTTTACTTACTCATATATTCTTGCATTAGAAACAATTTCAGCAGATAAACGTTGCGATTGGCGACATAAATAAGCATAAAGACATTCATCTAGTTAAAAACCGAAAAATCGGAAACAAACAAAATATACGGCAAATTACTTTCAGCAAACACAAGAATTTTTTTTACCAACCTGCATAGATTTACAGTTGTGAAACTGTTTTAAAGTTTCTTTTATTTCAATATAAGATTTCGTCGATATCTTGTTTTCTAGAAACACTCAGAATCCAATATGTCTGACGAATCTCTGTTGTTATTAACGGTGTTTCATTCTTTTAAAAAATAATAAAAAATTAATTAAATTACCACATGAAGTGAATAGTATCAGTAAGTAAAGAATTGCCTTTTAGAAAGGTTTTATTAACTGTAAAATACACGTACGCTCTTGAAAGGATCGAGCGGGAAAATGAAACAGAGGGCGCTTTTATTATGAATGTCAATCCCAAGGGGGATAACTCTTAACAACAAATTAAATCATAACATTTTCCCCGTCCTAAAGTATTCAAGTAAGGGGTAATTAATTATAGACACATCTTTTTTTTTTTTTTTTTTTTTTTTTTTTTTTTTTTTTACAATCACATAAGAATCATTTTATTTACAAATAACATATGAACCCAAACTGCAGTTTTTTCAGTATTTAGTCACAAAATCCTTATATTTACTAGGGAATTGTCGAACTCGGGACGACCTCCGCACAGATTGGCAGGAATGCTGATTTTCAGTATTATTTTTTAGTGAAATCTGATTTTCTTCAAGATCAGACGATTGATTTTTGTCTTCCTCATGACCAATGTTTTCATTAGTAGAAGGTTCAAATAAAGTCTCTGAAGTAGTAGGATTATTATTAGAGTTTTCTTCATTTGATGAGTTTGGAGCTAAGTCTCGAACGTTGACAGTGGTTTCAGTACCAGAAGGTAGTTGAACATAAGCGTAGTGGGGGTTGACATCTATTAGGGTGGCAGGCGTTACAGGAGGGTCATGTTTACTTGTTTTAGTGTGGTTTCTAATATATATTGGGCCTGGTTTAACCCAAGAAGGAATTGAAATTCCGGAAGCAGATTTACGACTATATTTAAATAGTCTATCATGGGGAGTCATATTAGTGGCAGTACAAAGTAATGATCTAATTGAATGAAGTGCGTCCGGTAGTATGTCTTCCCAATAAGGTAGTTTCATTTGATTAGAATGTAATGTTGTTTGAATGGCCTTCCATAAGGTACCGTTGAGTTTTTCAATCTGTCCATTACCTTCAGGATGATATCTACTTGTTTTAGAAGTAGCAATTCCTTTTTTGTGTAAAAAATCCTTTATTTCTCTTGCTAAGAAATCAGAAGCACGGTCAGTATGTATCATGTCAGGCAAACCAAAAATTGAAAAGAGTTTGTTTAGACAGTGGATAATGGTTTTGCTTGTCATATCTCTGCAAGGAAAAGCGAAAGGAAAACGGGAATACTCATCAATTAGAGTAAGTAGATATTTGTTGCCATGTATAGAAGTAGGTAGAGGGCCTTTAAAATCAAGATTTAATCGTTGAAAAGGTAATATGGCTTGAATGAGAGTCCCTCCATTGGTATTGGCGAATTTGGGTTTCAGTAATTGACAGGATGAGCAAGAGTCAGTAATATTCTTAATTTGATCCAAAGTAAAAGGGAGGTTCCTCGTTCTTATAAAATGGCTTAGTCTTGAAACACCAGGATGACATAATTGTTTATGTAAATCACGAAGATCTTGTAGATTGTAAGTAAGAGCAGAGATGCGAGAGAATGTGTCAGCAGCAATATTTTCAGGTCCAGGTCGATAAACTATAGTGAAATTGTATTGGGATAATTCTATACGCCAACGACATATTTTGTCATTCTTAATTTTTGATTTTCTTTTATTGTCGAATATGAAGCTGATGCTCTTCTGATCTGTGATGACTTTAAAGTGCCTGCCGAGTAGAAAATGTCGCCACTTACGGAGAGCTTCTACAATAGCGGCTGCCTCTTTTTCTACTGCATGGTGCTTAATTTCGTTAGTATTGAGAGTTCTTGAAAAAAATGCAATAGGACGACCTTCTTGATTTAGTGTTGCAGCAATGCAATAGTTACTAGCGTCCGTTTCTACTTCAAATTCTTTATTTGGATCTACCGTTATTAAAGTGGCGTCTTTTAGATCATTTTTCAATGTTTGAAAAGATTTTAATACAGATGGAGGTAGTGGAAATTCTTTGTTTTGATTTAGTAATAAAATTTTATCAGAAAATTTTTTAATGAATTTGCAGTAATAGGAAAACATTCCAACTATTCTTTTTTGAGATTTAAGATTCAGCGGAGGTGGCATTTCGAGTAATGGTTTTAGTCTTTGATAATCGGGAGCTATTTGATTATTTTCTATGGTGTAGCCGAGTAGAGTAATAGAACTAGAAGAAATTATGCTTTTATTTTCATTTAAAGTGATGTTATATTGTTTAGCAATTTTGTAGAATTTTTGAAGATTGTAATCGTGTTCTTCTTGATTTTTTCCACATATAGTTACGTTATCAACATACACAAAGGTATCGGTTAGATTTTCTTTTTCTATAATATAGTCTATGCTCCTCTGGAAAGCACTTACTCCATTGGTGACGCCAAAAGGAAGACGAGTAAATTGAAAAAGTTTGCCACTTACTTCAAACGCAGTGAATTTACGATCAGCATGATTTATAGGTATTTGGTGATAAGCAGATTTTAGGTCGAGAGTAGAGAAGATGTTATATTGAGCGATGTCGTCTACCATCTTATTGATATTAGGCATTGGGTAAGCGTCTAGTTCCGTGAATCTATTAATGGTATCGCTGTAGTCGACTACCATTCTTTTCTTATGATTCTCATTCGAAGTTACAAGAACTTGCGCTCGCCACGGAGATATCGAAGGTTCAATTATGCCTTCTTTCAACATTCTAGCAGTCTCTTCTTTTATGAATTTGTTGGCGGCAAAAGTGTAACGTCGGGATTTTGTCGCAATAGGAGTAGTATGAGGAGAAAGATTAGAAAAGAGAGGAGGGGGTGGAACGTTTATGGTAGGAAAAAAATTATTCGTGTTTATAGCTCCAATTATAAGTTTGTCTCTAGGACCGTCGAATTTAAGTGTTACTTTTTTATATTTTTTTAAAATATCTTTTCCGATTATTAAATCAATGAAAAGGTTTTCAATGATTTCAATTGTTATTCCAGAATGGGTTTTATCTTTCAGTATTAAATCCACGACAGCTTCGCCAGTTATTTTAGCATGTTGATCGGAAGCAGCCAGAGCTATAGTTTTGTTTTTAGGTATTGTGAAGAGTTTAAGTTTTTTAGCAGTATTTTCATTAATGAATGTTTTTACACTGCCGGAGTCCACCATAGCGTTCACGAAGTGCCCGTTAATTTGGCATTGAGTGAATGTGACATCTTTAGAGTTAGTTCCTAGTCAGGATAGAGAAGGTGAGGGGTAGTCAGAGTTGTCATAAAGAACAGCAGTATGAGTGTTAGAAATAGAAGATTTACACACTTTAGCCCAATGACCATTTTTTTTGCATTTTTTTTACATTCGGCGTTTCGTGCGGGACATAAATATCGAGGATGACGTGATTTTCCACAGAAAAAACAAACCCCTTTTGGATGCATATTTTCTTTAGTCACAGCTATACGATTGTAGCCCGAAGGATTATTTGTAGTTGCTACAGTAAAGTTATTTGCGTAGCTTATCGAATGCTTTTCTGCTTGTTCAAGAGATCTGGCCGTGGCATATGTGTCTTGTAAAGTCAGGATGGGTTTTTCTAACAGTCGTTGTCGGATGGACGAAGAAGAAATTCCGCCGATGAAAGCTTCCCGAATGTATTGATTTTTGTTTTCTTCAGCAGAAACCGCTTCGAAGTTACATGTTTTGGCAAGCATTTCCAATTGTAGTATGAAGGCATCTATATTTTGTGTTGTTTGTTGCTTCGTCGTCATCAATCGATATCTATTATAAACAATATTTTCAGGTTTTAAATAAGCGGCGTCCAATGTTCTTAATGCACTATCGTAGTCGGTTTTATCGCTTATTAAATCGAAAACAGAGGCTGAAATACAATTGATCAAGGCAAAGAAATTATCTGAAGTGTTTTCGATTAATCCGTTATTATGTGAGCGGATATAATTCTGGAGGGTTAATTTTCAATGCCTATAGGATTTTTCGGAATTAGGGCATGTAGGTTCCACCTCGAATCTGTCGGGACGTAAGATTCGATCCATTATTATTTTTTTTTTTTACAGTTAATAAAATTGAAGTGAATAGTATCAGTAAGTAAAGAATTGCCTTTTAGAAAGGTTTTATTAACTGTAAAATACACGTACGCTCTTGAAAGGATCGAGCGGGAAAATGAAACAGAGGGCGCTTTTATTATGAATGTCAATCCCAAGGGGGATAACTCTTAACAACAAATTAAATCATAACACCACAAACATTAAATTCAACTGGTACCTTCCAGACTTAAGGTAATTGAAAAGGTAAACTCTTTTTTTTTTTTTTTTTACTATCATTTAAACCTGCAATTAGCAAACATCTCCAAAAGAAATCGACCGCCATTTTTATTTACTTGTGTTTGGGTCTGTAAAAGTGACGAAAATATATTCAAGTATAATAGTTCCTACAATCAGTTTCAGAACTTGAAAACTATGAATGTCGGTAAAAAATAATTTTTGTGTGTTTAGTTGAAGTTATTCGTTACATTTTTGTTTTCGGTTTCTCGGCTGTTAACATAATATACTTTACTTCCTGAAGAAATAACATGACTGATGCATAATTACTTACCACCAACATTTACAGTAACGTTTACGTACTTATATTTTCTATTAGATATTTTTAATGCAAATACGTCACGCATGAATAGATAAATCAAAATAGTTTTTGACTCAATTTTTCAAATGTATTTTCTTTAAAATAATTTATATTGCTAATAATAACGCTTGGTGATTTTACTTGTAACAGAGCAAAACTAGCTTTTATGATTAGGTAAATAAGGAAATGTTATTCTTTAAAATGCGTGCTTTAGTAAAACCTCATCAGCGTAGTTATACCAAAAAGTCATATGAACTAACATAGAAAGATAAGTATATATTATTTTAAATAATGAATCACCACTTATGAAGACTAAAATCCACTTTAGGATAAGGGTGAATAAGATAAATGGATTGAAAAACGATGAGGTTATTAAAAATAATGAACGGACGGAATTAAATTTGATAACTTCTGAGGACAGCTTATGATGAGTGTTTATTGACATTGGATTTGAAGATGACCATATTGCAGTCTTTAGGGGAGCAATCTGAGAAATATTGGAAATGGTATTAATATATAGATGATCCTTCTAGATATAATTCCTTTTGATATATATCTACGAGTTACTTTGATGACATTTCTTTTTTCAAAGTAGAGCTGCGATAATTTAGTTGCATTACCTGCCATTTGTCATTTTTGGTTTGTAAGTTTACATCCAGAAAGGTGCCAGAACACGACAGCATTTGTTGCATAACGCTTGTATTAGTTTGTATTAATTTTCAGCAAGTTTTAGCAAGATGAATACGAATGTGACAATAGTGCTAAGAGACAGATTGAGACAGTTTTCCATTAAAGTGATAATTACTGATAGAGAACAAAAGTGGATGGATGTAAATCAGGTGATATGTACAAGATAGCCACCGTGGACACGTACCATTGTGATAATTTTAAATGAAAATAAATATGATCTGATATATTATCTATTATCATATTAAAGCTGAGTTAATGTTTGTTTTTTGGTCCTTCGACAAAAGGAAAAGGACTTGTAAATTCACCCTTGTCCGTTCGTCTGCTCATCAGTCTATCCACACTTTTGTCAATAACTATGCTTTGGAATTTTTTGAAATTTTGCACAAACATTAAACATGATATGAGTAAAAAAAAGTAATAGAACGGATTTTCCGGGAAAACTCCGGTTAATCCCCCCCCCCTCGGAGTACTTTTCGGGTTAAAATGGCTAAAATGTACACCTTTGTGCTTATTAAAAAAAAAAAAAAAATTGATGCCTTGGATTTTTATAAAACTTTTTGATTTCTATATAATTTTGTTTGTCTATACATCACGATAACTCTTGGGTGTGCCCCAGGGGCTCTTTTAAGGCTAATAAAAATACTCCATTTTTGGGACTATTTTACCATATTTGTCCAAAATTTTCTGTGTATGTCTATTTAGCAGTTTTACATGATGCTAAACTCAAATTTCAATATGTCAAGACTTTGGGGACTTTTAGGACTAAATGAAGGGGGGCAAATGATGGACTTAGTCATTTCTTTTTTTTTTTTTTTGCATGGTGCAGAACTCAAATTTACATATGTTAAGGCCTAAAACTGCACCGTTTGCTCGTTTTCACCAGGATTTTTGGGGACTTTTGGGGCTAAATGAGGGAGGTGCAAATGCTGAACTTTAGTCATTTTTTTATGCCTTGTTCACTGTACACTCACGAGGGCCCATGCATGCTTCACTTGTCGAACTCTTTTTCACTATATTTTTATCACACAAAATACATGCTAAAATATTCCACAGCTTTGGGATTGATTTATGTTTGAAAAACATACATTTTAATTTTTCTAATTGACCCTAATTTACAAGTGACCCATTAAGTGACCCTTCTCTTACTAACTTTTTATCCTTCACTTTTACTTTCTCCGCAGCATGTGGGTTACTCTCCAGAATACAGAGGACATAATAAAAACATTGAAATAGTTTATTATAAAGAAATGGAAACATCACCACAATAATAGTACTATTTAACACATAGTTGAAGCTGAAAAAAAGAGAAAGATATATATGATAACAGTTTTATTTATTCAAGCATATCATGGCTTGATGTGTTTATACAACTCGTAATTTTTTTTTACTTTGTATAAATGGCACTATTATATAAATACAGTAAATATTCTCTGGATTTTAATTTGTTCATACAAACCTTACCTTGACTACTGCATATATATACATGTGTGTGTGTGTGTGTGTGTGTGATAAACTCTCCTGTCGATTTGAACATATGAGTGTCTTAAACTTTAATGATCAGTTCGGATGTTTATACCGGAGATGACATTTAAGTTCAATGAGTGGTTTGTAAATAAGTAAATCAGGTAAATCAGGTATGAGTGATAACTGTCGGGGATGGTTGATGGTTGTGTGGCACGTATCTCGGTCCTTAATCGTCCTTCTTCAGTTTGTTGATACGATTTGCTTCAAAAGTCTTGATTTCCTGCTGGTACATGCGTCTCCATTTGTTCCTATCAAATGGAAAGTCCTCAAAAGATTTAATTGGAATATTAAGGGCTGAGAGATTGTACTTGTATCGAGGCCAGGGTCTGCCAATCCTTTATTTACCGTTTTGAAGAATTTTTGGAAAATGTTGTCATCTAAGCTCTAACTGGATAAGGAATATTTTGATACCCCAATCTTACACTTTTCAAGGAATTCATAATCTGGAACTTTATCTTCAAGTGTATAACCACGTATAGAACGAGGATATCGTTTATGGAATACGGGAAGTTGATTTATCTGTAATAGGTAGAGGGTTCAAGTTTCAGATCCAAACAAAGTTGTTGAGAAAACAGCATCTTTATAAAAATGAATCTTTGTGTCTAATTTGATACTTGTCATTCCACAGGCAATGGTGGAGTTTACCAAAGTTATTAAATGCCTTGGCTACTCAGTCATGTGAGTTCAATGCACTCCTCGACATACTCAATGTTTTTGCCATCCACTGTTATGGGAACAGTTAAAAATTGGTGAACATGAGAAGTTTGCTTGATACCTTTGATCTGCTTTGGTGTAGGAAGAAGTTGATGCACAACTTCAATTTTGTTTATTCTAATTCTAAGTCTTTACAAGCCTTTGTGAAAAGATTCATCAGTTTCTGAGCCTCTTCCAGAAATGTTGCAATGAGGACAGCAGCATCTGCAAATAGATCACAAATTATACTCGGTCGAACCTTGCTTTTAACTTCGAATTGCTGGTGGTGAAGAGATACCATTTGTGAAAAATTGGAACTCAATTCCACTGTTTGAATCACTAAAAGTGTATTGGAGCACCACAGAGAAGAATAGTGCAAAAATAATCGGAGCCATAGCGCAACCCCATTTTGTACCATTGGAGACATCAAACGGTTCAGAAACTGCACTGTCAGACACCACAGCTTCCTTCATACCCTCGTGAAACGATATAATTGCATTAAGCATATTGTCTGAAATACCTAGTTTCTTTAACACTTTCCAAAGTGCCTCTCCATTGACAGTATAGGTTTGGTGCTTGGCAGATGATTTATGATCATTTATCCACATTTTATGTGAATCGTACATTTGACTGATTAACTTTTTCACCTGTTCATTTTTTTCATTGAACCAATCCTGATGTTTGCGAATAGGAACTAGAGTACTTCAAGAAATGGGGCATAGACAACATGCTTGAATCCTTTCCACAAACCTTCAATGTCGTCCGTTATCTCAACTGAATCAAGATATTGCTCTAGATTATTCCTGAGCTCTTCCTGTTTCCAAGTAGTTTTCAAAGGTATTAGAAGCTTTGCATTTTGGGATTGTTGATATCCGGAGCTTTTTCTTTGCCAGACAAAAGTAAACCTTGCTTCCGAAGAAGAGTATAATCAGAAAGAAAGCAAATGCTATGAAAAGAATGTGTATTTGAGATGCCCGTTATATCCTACCCGTGAGAAATAATGTAATCGATTATATGCCAATCCTTAGATCTGGAATGTATCCAAGAAGTATTACATTGATTTTCTGTTGAAAGAAAGTGTTAATGAGGCTACGGCCAAATTGCTTGCAGACTGAAAGACAAGACTATTTATATTCATTCTTGATGTTTCAAAACTCTTTCCCAAGTTACATGGTCAGCATCAACTTGTGCATTATAGTGAACCATGAAGATAAGCTTTTCTCTATGTTTGATCTTATGACATCATGAAGACAGTAATAAAGATCATTCTTTTCTTGCTCTGATGTGGCCATTGTTGCAGCATAGCAGATTACCAAGGTAGTATGAGTGCTGTTCTGGAGATTCAGTATCAGTGTCATGATATGGTCTGAGTTATCTTCCAATAGCGATGACAAAGTCAACACTTGGTTGATGATGTTCTTCATCACTTTTGCCCAAACAGAAAACTTTAATTTCCTCCAACTGGGTAAATCTCATGAGACGAGTTTCACTGAAAATAGCAATTAGTATGGTCTGATTTTTCAGAGAAAGAGCATTGAGTACTGTTTTCTGCTCAAGTATTCCGTTTTTGTCCTAAAGAATGCAAGATTAAAGTTCAAATTGTTTCTTCTTTTAACTTCCATATTGGACAACCAGACAGTTGTAGTTGCTTATCAGCAATGACATATGAGTGAGCAATTTTTAGGGCTTCTTTTACTGACCCCTCCTCAGTTTGGAGAAAGCAGTACTATATCTAAAAGAACTGATCTGTCATTATTGGACTTATTCATTGATTTGTGATTGAATAGCTGCAACCCAGTGTGCGCCACTGTGTAGAGCTTTAGCTAGAAACTGCCAGCAAGACGTAAATGTGAAAAGGAAATAGCCACAGATAAAGGGAAATATACCGAAACCATCAGCAAATGCATTGAAGTGCAGAAATTAGGAACTTGTGAGATCTGGAAAATTTATAAGAGTGTAGTA
Organism: Euprymna scolopes; assembly: GCF_053919585.1. Taxonomy (NCBI): domain Eukaryota; kingdom Metazoa; phylum Mollusca; class Cephalopoda; order Sepiida; family Sepiolidae; genus Euprymna; species Euprymna scolopes. The sequence continues at coordinate 92,720,796 of NC_136497.1, forward strand.
CATGATGGGCAATCAACAATTCCCCCACTATCCAACAATCTGGAAGTTGTTTGCATGGCAACAGAGAAAGTTAATCTGCTTACCCGTCGGTTTGTCTGAAACTTGTGATTAAAGGATACTCTAACATCCAAATTTGACCCATAAGATCGCCATGGGCATGGAGCATGTGCCTACATTAGAAATAGCTTTTCATATGGTAGAGACATCTCCAGAGAAGACCTTAAATTGCCTTATATGTGCTTCCAGGTTGCACTTGTTCACACCACTGTTTATATTTGCCCTCTACTGCCCTCACAACAGCAGGGTTACTATCTTTAAGAGCATACCTGAAAAATGGACCTGAAGTCATCTCGTCAGCATCAGACAAGGCCAGACTATTTGCCAAGAACTTTGCAGCTAATTCTACCCTATGCGACAATGGCCATCAACTCCCTGTATTTCCTCCTATAACAGACAACACGCTATGCAACATACAAATATCTGTGCTAATCATGCTAATCAAGAACCTTGATTCCAGTAAAGCAACTGGCCCTGACGGCATTCCAGTTATAGTGCTGAAAAAGCTCCAACCAGAACTTGTCCCCATACTTACAAAACTGTTTAAGCGTTGCCTTAAGCGTTGCCTTAAGCGTTGCCTTAGAAGTGCTTTCCAACACCGTGGAAAACCTCATCAGTATGCCCTGTATTTAAGAATTCAGGTGAAAAGTCATCTCCCTCTCAGTACAGACCAATAAGTCTCCTGAGTGTCATGAGTAAGTTGTTGGAATCCATATTAAATAAAGAAGTAGTCAACCACCTCAACAGAAACAACCTTCTTAGTGACATGCAATATGGTTTCCGCTCTGCAAGATTTACAGCAGATGTGCTAACGGTTATATCACATAGGATTAGTGAATCTCTTGACGAAACTTTCCTTTCCAGGGCAATTGATCTTGACATATTGAAGGCCTTCGATAGGGTATGGCATAAGGGCCTACTTCACAAGATTTCCAGCTACGGTATTACTGGAAATGTTTTCTCAGTCATTAAATCATTTCTCTCTGATAGGTTCATAAGAGTAGTGGTTGATGGGTAGAAATCAGAGGCACACAGTATTAATGCTGGAGTCCATCAGGGGTCCATCCTGGGCCTAACTCTCTTCATGATCTACATCAATGATCTCTCAAAACACATGCTTAAATCATTCGTTGACATATATGCTGATGACACGACCATCTATGGCAACACATCAAAGGCCGTAAATGACAAAGTTCTCTCTGATTCTCTCTCCTGTGATCTTGAGCGCGTGGTACAATGGGGGAAGAAGTGGCTGGTCACTTTTAATGCATCCAAAACCAAGCTTCTATCTCTAGACCATCTACGCTCTTATCCCCATCTGGTATCAATTGAAATGGATGGCTCTCGTCTTGGGGAGGCTCCATGTTTTGACAAGCTTCTGGGCTTGACCTTTACTCCTGATCTGAAATGGAACATGTATATCAAATCTGTTGCCAGGGACGCTGGGAAAATGGTGGGATCCTTCTACCGCTCCAGAAGATATCTCACTACTGATGCAATTCTCTATCTGTATAAAAGCCAAGTACATCCAAGGATGGAGTATTGCTGCCATATCTGGGCAGGAGCTGCTAAAAACAGCCTATCCTGCCTTGACAGAGTACAGAATAGACTTCGTGATTTGGTGGGGGATGCCCTTTTCTCTTCCCTGCAGCCTCTCTCCCACAGAAGAGATGTTGCAAGCCTGTCTTTGTTTTATCGTTATTTCCATGGCAAGTGCTCGTCTGAGCTCCAATCTCTTGTCCCTCCTCGCCAGTCTTTCATGAGAAACACCCGTCTGGCTGAAACTACTGTCAATAATTTTCCCCACTATTTATCTGTGCCTAAATCCAAACGTAGATTCCATGAACAGAGCTTCTTTCTCAGAAGTGCACGGTTCTTTCGCTTCGCCTGTTTCCCACCTGACTACAACTTGGATGTCTTCAAATCCAACAGAAACAAATTCCTGAAAAACTGTCCCCTTAAGTAAGACACTCTATCAAATCTCCAATACTAATGATTACTACAATACTATCTCATTGATTACTATACACGCAATAACCCTTATCCCTGAGTGGCCTCTGGGCTTTGATAAGTGGTGACCCCCATGTAAAAACAAAAAAAAAAAAAAATTGACCACATCCTGTCTTATCATTTGGCTAACATTTACGTCTGTGAAAACTTCAATGTTCACAATGTGGAATGGTTAGCCCATTTAAACAAGACATGATGAGGGGAGTTCTGTCACGATTTCTCCATTGCTTATGACCTCACTCAGACTTTTCACGAACCCACTCGTGTGCCTGACACTGATGGTCAGTATGCAAGTCTCATAGATCTTGTTCTAGCAATTTGCCCTGAGCTATGTTCATCCCCCGTTCTGTCTTCACTGGGATTTTCTAACCACTCGGTTATCTAAGATAAAAATAGAATGTAATAAATCCTGTGACATACCTCTTCATTTTACAGCATATCGATAGTCTATGGCTGACTGGGATAGCTTCTGTACATTTATATCAGGTCTACCTCTGCATTCCATGTTTTAAAAGAATGTGTCCTCTATAATATCAGACCTGACAGAATGGTTAATTGTAAGTATAGACCGCTTTATACCCTCCAAAATATTCCAGCAAAAACCTAACAGCTAGCCATGGTGCTCTCTAGAATGTGCTGCTGCCATTGCGCACAGAAATCACTATTTCCATTGCTTCCAATATAATAGATGTACTGAGCCTAAAGACATCTTCAGGGTTGCCAGCATATATATGGTTTCCGTTTTACTAGATCTACACCAGATGTGCTAACAGTTATATCATAGGATAAGCGGATCTCTTGATGGAGGCTTCCTTTCTAGGGCAATTGCTCTTGACATATCAAAGGCCTTTGATAAGGTATGTCATAAAGGTCTACTTCACAAAATCTATAGCTATGATAAAGCTGGAAATGTGTTTTCACTTATTAAATCATTTCTCTCTGATAGGTTCATAAGAGTAGTGTTTGATGGGCAGAAATCAGAACCTCAAACTATCAATGCTGGAGTCCCTCAGGAGTCCATCTTACGCCCAACTTTCTTCCTGATCTACATCAATGATCTCCCAAATCACATCCTAAAATCATTCGTAGGCATTTATGCTGACAACACTACCATCTATGACGGTCCTTTATAAAAGACCATGTTCTCTTTGATTCTCTCTCCTCTGATCTTGAGCACATGGTGTAATGGGGAAAGAGGTGGCTGGTTACTTTTAATGCATCTAAAACCAAGCTTGTATCTTTACATCATCAACGCTCTGATGCCCGTCTGGCATTAATTGAAATGAATGGCTCTCATCTTGGGAAGGCTCCATGTTTTGACAAGCTTTTGGGTCTGACCATTACTCCTGATCTGAAATGGAACACATACATCAAATCCGGTGCCAAGGCTGCTGGGAAAATTGTGGGATCATTCTACCACTCAGATATCTCATTGCTGATGCAATTTATCTGTATAAGAGCCAAGTACATCCAAGGATGGAGTACTGTTGCCATCTGGGCAGGAGCTGCTAAAAGACTTATCCTGCCTTGACAGTGTTCAAAATAGACTTTGTAGGCTAGTAAAGGATGCGCTTTTTTCTTCCTCGCAATCTCTTTCCCATTGAAGAAACTTTGTGAGCCTGTCTTTGCTTTATCTTTATTTTCATAGCAAGTGCTCGTCTGAGTTCCAATCTATGGTCCCCTTTTGCCTGACTTTTATGAAAAACACTTGTCTAACTGAAACCACTATCAATAATTCCCCCTACTTTATCTGTGCCTAAACCTAAACGTAGATTCCATGAACAAAGCTTCTTTCTTAGAACTGTATGCCTGTGGGACTCCATTTTCCTGCTTTTCAACTGATTACTATATGGTTGTCTTCAAGTTCAACGTGAACAAGTTCTTGATGAGCAATCCCCTTAAGTAATCCAATTTACCACTTTTCCACTACTAACGATTACTACGATATTTTCCCATGGACTATGGTACATTCATTAATCCTTATCCTTGAGTGGCATCCCGGCCTTAATAAGTGTGGACTCCTTTGTAAAAAAAAAGCCTCTACTTTGAACTCAACAAACCATTCCTTCCCAGATTTTTCTCTGTGAACAGAAACCACACTTGATCTGAAATCACCCCTTCTAAAGTACATGATATCATAAAAAACTAGACACCTCAGAAGTATGTGGATCTGTTTTCATCCCGGCTGTACTATTAAAAAATGCTCCAGTTCTCTGCAAATTTTTAAAGAAATAATTAATGAATCTTGCTTTCCTGACTGCTAGGAAACCGCTTCTGTTGTACCAGATTGCAAGAATTCTGGCAAAAGAACTGACTCATTAAATTATTGCTCCATTAGCCTCGTCCCTCTTTTTGCCAAAATATTTGAGTCCATAATTAATCAAGCTTAAGTCCACCACTCCACAGCTGCTAAACTTCTGCCCAATTAACAGTATGGGTTTAGACAAGTCTGTTCTACTGCAGATATTCTCACTGTAATCTCTGAACGTATATACCATGCGCTGGATAAAGCAAGGGAGGCTAGGGCAGTAACCCTAGCTATATCTAAGTCCTTTGACAGTGTATGGCACGATGGTCTTCTCATGAAAATCAGATCCTATGGTATTACTGGACGAATACTCAACATAACTAAATCCTTAAGTAAGAGAAGAATCAAGGTTTCTTCGATGGTCATACGTCAAAACAATATGGTATAAATGCAGGTATACCTCAGGGGTCGATCCTTTGACCTTTATTATTCCTAATATTCATAAATGACTTTCCTGATAAAATTGTCACTGACATGGGTATATTTGTGGATACCACGATCTATAACAGACATGAGGATAAAATGAATGAACACATATCCAAGTACTTCATTCAAACTACTCTCTTTAACGTTTACGCGGAACATGAATTTAAATAGATACATTGAGTGCATTACTAAGGCTACCACAAAAAAGGTGGACTCTCTCTATCGTGCTGGAAAGTTACTTAACCCTGAGAGTATCCTGTATGTTTACAAGGCCACTATTCGCCCATGTATGGAGTATTGTTGCCACATTTGGCCTGGTGCATCTTTTATTAGTCTCTCGCTCTTAGACAGAGTTCAGAAGAGAGTTGCTAACCTAAAAGGTCCTGCACGATCAACTAGGCTTCAACCATTGTCCCATCGACAAAATGTTGCATCCATCTGCCTGTTTTACAAGTACTTTAATAATAGGTGTTTTGACGAGCTATAAGCCTTTGTACCCCGAAAAATCCGACAAGCAGCAAAATCCAACCCCTACACAGTAGGAATCCCCAGATGTAAGAAAGCTTTCTACTCTGATAGTTTCTTCTCTAGGATTGCTAGACTTTGGAATTACCTTCCGGGTTCCTGTTTCCCTGACTACTGACATGCACAAGTTCAAATGTAATATAAACAGACATCTTGCTGCTCAACTCTCTACACAGTACCCCTACAAATTATATCCCAGATAGGAGCCTCTACATCAAAGTGGCGCTGTGCATTGTTTGGGGTGAAAATGCAATTACCTATCTCCATCGACTTCACTCTCTTGCCAGTGGTTTTGTTGCAGATGTTTACGTTGGACTAATTAAGCTGAATGTTGCTGTTATACTACCAAATACAGATTTGTTTATAGTGGTTAATGCTTGTATAGTACCATCCACATTTCTTAGAACTGATGATAGTACATGGTCATTGCAAAAATTTGCCACAGATAGCATAAACAACAGATCTCAGGTTTTATATCAGTTTTCCCTCTTCTAGATGTATGCGTTAATAAAAGGCTAATGGTGCATCACTTTTAATAGTTTAATCACACCCCTAGACACTACGTAGGGCAAAAATGGCCGAATAAAGATAGCGGAACATAGTTTTGAAAGCCAATTTATCATAATTTTTTTTGTAGGTTTCCGACTACTTTTTGATTGTATTTGAAAGATTAAAGACTAAAGTTAATTTCCAAAAGGTAAAAATATTTGTACACATGAAACAAAAAAGTTATGAAAATATTTTCACGGCAAGCTAACCAATTCAGCTAAGTTTTGAAAATTAAATAAAACTCCTTTGAAAGATAAATATTAGTTTTCTCGGTCTATTTCAAAGATAATTAGTAAAGTCCTAAGATATTAAATAAAAAAAACACCTTGTTTGTAGAAAAATAGCTTAATTAGCCCCCAAAATCGAGGTATTCTGCCCCTCCCCAAATCGCAACTGTTGGAAGTTTTGTAAACATCGTTTATACGGAAGCCCCAAATCTGAGAAAATCGGAAGGCTGTCTGAAAATGACGTCATGTAATTAAAACAAGGTAGGGGTGCTGGTTTTCTTTTGCTTCTGCAGACATGCATCTATACATCCCTATCCTGAACGTTTGTATCATTTTTACCATTTTTTAATTTAATTATTTTTCTATGTACCTGTTTTTAAATTAAAATGTTTTATTTCTATTTTTAAAGATTATGTAAAAATTATGTTACACCGAAAGTTTCACATTCATGCAAGCAAGGAAAATATTAGAATCTTACATATAAAAATTATGCGAAACCTGTTAAAAAAAAAAAAATATTTTTTGCAATCATGATTTTTTATATGAAAATATTAAATAAACAATACTTAATTCAATGATAATATTGACAGTGCGAGAAACTAATTTTTCTTCAAGTTATATCGAATTCATTAATACGGATTTAGGGGCTTTTTTTGTAATGTTCCTGTAAAAATTAAATAATTTTTTTTTAATTGTTATAATTTACGATGCCTCATTTTCATAAAAAAAAGCAAAAATATATTCATGCATTTTTTTAACTACTGAAAATCATAACTTTAGTAAAGGTATTTTTTTAACCGAAATAATACATTTCCACTGAGATTTAAATAAAAATAATGCTTTCATTATATTTTGTAATAATTATTTGATAAGTGCTGACAATTTTATTAAAATTGGTTAATTTTCTGATTTTTGGTGAATTTTTAAGTAAAGGGAGGGATCCAAATGTTAATACATTTTGAGCATCGGCATTCATATTGCATGTACTTAGCAGACGCTAATCGTGTTATTTCCATGCCCAGAACATATATATATTTATACACGCATATACATATATACATATGCATATATATGACAAAAATATTGACACGCTTTGTTATTATACTATCAAAATTAAAAGTAAATCCTCAAGTAAATTTAGTTGGAATGACATGTGGGAAACAACACCTTTAAGTGGTGGTAAAAATTTGAAAATATTTTAAAATTCACAAAAATATCGACTGACCCGTTATTGTATTATCAAAATTAAAGTGAAATCCTCAAGTATATATATATATGGATTTTACTTGTGGAAATGGAAATGTAATCAACTTTTTTGGATTTTACCATTATTGGATATTTTACCCTTTACCAGACCATCCATTCATGTGAAATCACCTTTTTCTTCCCTCTATTCCCTCTGCTTCACTATTTTTTACCAAGTAAGATCTATGACTTACTTGTAGTTTCATTAAATACTTTTGCAAGCAAAATCCGATCCTGCATTTTGCTAAATCCTACCCTCTGATGAGAAGGAAAGTATTTCTTCGAAACTCTGTGGATTAAGGACTATCCACTTATTGTGTGCTTCCTTTTTAAAAGTAAATGTTTTTAACTCTTTTTCAAAGTGTTTTTTTAACATGTTTTATTAACTACTTGTTCTTACACACACACACACACACACACACACACACACACACACACACACACACACCTAAAGAAGACTATTTCACTGTGTCACAACTATTCAGTGTGGCTAGACTAGCAGCACTCTATGCTAGGATTGAACCTTCAACCATCTAATTGATAGGCTGTGAGAGGAGTGTCAGTAAATTATATCTACAATGTCTATTTATGTAAACATTGACTAATTTGTTATGTTCCTGTGTGTGTGTAAAAAGAAGAAAGAGGCTAATTTTGGATGTTGCCTTTTTACTTTTTCATATTTAACTGGATTTGCGGACTCACTTTTTTCCTGATGCAACAATATAATCAAAGCACAATGTTTTGCTTTCTAGTATTTTATAGACACATAAGAGTAGATGAATAAATAGCAATGTTTGCACGTTATTTACAAAAAGATTTTGTTCACCAACACAAGGAACATTTCTCAGTTATTTGCCATGAATAAAACATTGTCTGTGGATATGTTTATGAGATTGTCTAGACATGGCTGATAATTCTAAAGCAAAACAATGAATACTTGCAGACTAATGTTTGTTTTTGTGGATGTGGATACCTTCTAGAAACAGGAAAAGAGAAGAGTAAAAAGTTAAAACAATCAGTTTGACAGTCTGAGCCATGTTGAAGCTAGGAGGCTGAGCTATGGCTTTATGCACTTATATGTGGTCAACCTTTACTGGCTTTATCTTCTTGTACTTTGAGAAGGGGGTAATTTATTGTTAATCGCCTGAGGTCCTCATACCTGGAGAATGCAGAGGGAACTACACAGGCATTTTTTACAAGCTAAAATGAACTGCCTCTTGTGTGCTAGCTTTACAACTTACACCTTCCCATCCTTGTATCACATCTTCCTGAGACGAAAATAAAATAAATATTATCTTTGTATGGATATATAGCCAAAGCTGACTCGAGACAAAAACCACTTCAAGAATTTGTACTTTCTAAATGTGGTGTGACAATAATCCAAATTTTCAACAAATCATCAATTTTTAAAAAAAATTTTTTAAGTATTTGCACTTTCTATTTTAGTTTTTATTTATCTTTATATTAGGTTAGGTTGTGTTATATGTTTATCTATTTATATATACAGGATTAACTCTTAAACTAAATGCTATCATTATAAATTTTGGAACGTAGTTACTAGACATGAAGTTTAATTTAGTTTTATGCAAAGTGGATGAAAAGAGGTGGAAGCAATTCGTGTAAATTCAAATACATTCAATTTTTGTGAAACTTTAAAATAAGCATTAGGCATCAATAAATATTCTCAAAATTCCAGTTTGTTTGGAATATTTCAAAGAGTTTTTAAAGCACATAATATGTTCATAACCTCTCACTTGCATTCAATTTGGTCCATAGCAATTAAGCAAAATCTGAATTTCCATTACTAACGATTACTATATTGTCCAATTGACTACTGTACACTCTTAATCCTTATCCTCGAGTGATCTCTGGGCCTTGATAAGTAGTGATGCCTATGTAAAAAAAAAAAATTCCCTGAATTTCTTAAGATTCCATTACACTTAAGTTTTAACGTTTTGACGTATTCTGGAATCAAAATTGGGTAATGGATTTGGATCAAAATGTGAATAAGGATTCTAGACATAATATTTAGTATCATTAAAGTTAATATATTTTTGTAAGGAGACACTATATCTTTGTAGAATGTGGAAAGTAACTCTTAATTGTTAAGTGATCATAATTTAGTACCAGAATGTGATAAGAAAAGCATAGGTTTTATGTAGAATTCAATATGGGCGCCAGCATTCGCCACCAGTTTCTCAAATCACTTGCAAACTGCACAAACTGGTTTCATATGTAACTCATTTTTAATAATTTTTACTAAGTTTCTAGATATTAAGGTAAAAACAAATAAGAATATTGGTTAATGAGATGAATAGATTGTCTGTTGAAAACATCAATCTTTTTCTATTTGTCAGAAATATCGCTCATAGAAAGCGAAGATTTGCCATTTTGGGGTTAGCTGTTGTTATAATAAATAGGTTTTATGTGGAAAATTTTTGTAATAGTATTCATCACCACTGAATTTGTAAAAAGTAAATTAAAAAAGGAGGCGAATGATGGTACACATATTGAATTCTAAATAAACCCTATGCTATAATTTTTTATGATATAGCTTGTAAGAAGTGTATTACAGTAATAAATTATAAGCACTTAATAAGTTACTTGTCTCAAACTTTGTATGTGAAAAGGTTTGCCAAAATAGATGAAAATCAACAAGAAATAATATTATGGCAGTTTTACTTGTAACATTGTAGTAAAATTGAAGTTTCTAATTTAATTCAAGAGAAATTGGCATGCTATCGTACAATTTTTATTGTTTGGAGATTTACATTAAAAAATACATTGTTTTATCCACAAAACTTTTTTATTTATGAAAAATGTATACATAAAACAAAAAATATTGTAAAGATATTTAAAAGAAAAAGGTGGTGTGACAGAATTTTAACAAATATTGAACTATATTAAGAAAATCATTTAAATACTGGATTTTTTTTTGTTTTTTTTTTGCTGTAAAAATCTTTCATTTATTATTAAGCGATGAAACCTGAAGCCACTTAGTGTTAAGTAAAAATATGTCCTTTGGTTGTGTTTGAAATCCATTTGATCCTATATTGTTTCCATTTTGAAGAGGGCCAGTTGGCAGAAAAAAGGCTAAGGGAAATATGTAGAGAAATGATAAGTTTGGCAGTCAATTTCTAAAAGTAAATGAATATATATCAGCATGTAAAACAGACGTTAAACTGAATATGATGAGTTTTACCATTTGGATGAGATGGAACATCAACGGGTAGATGTAGATTAAGTTATAATATATGTGTGTGTGTGTGTGTGTGTGTGTATGCCTATAAAGTTGAGTTTTTACTCGCTAAGCCTACTTTTTCTATTGCTATTTATTTGCTTCCCTACAAAAGCAAAATGTGACACAAGGTCGTTTTTAATGTGGGAGAAAACCAGCTCCCTAAAAAGGGGCACTCTGGAAGTAGGCAAAAACAAAAATAACCCTAGTATAGAAGGGCTTCCCGTATATTGACTAAGGAATTGATCAAAGATAAATTAAACTTGAGTGTAGCATCAGAACAAATACTACACTGTGATATTGGCCTGAAGGCCAGATCTACTTTTTCTATTTAAAAATTATTAAAACGACTTTCTTAATATACTCAGTCACTGATATTTGAGCGACTACATAAAGGTAAACTAATTTGCATATTCCTTTGGAAAACGAGCCTTAATTAATTATTATTTATTTGTTATTAGTTTCTTATTGGATGATTGGCTTTATTTCACTATTATGCTGAATTCTATTTATGTATAATTTCTACATTCTGCATAATTTAAGATGAAAACGTTTAAGCACATGGAAACATTATATATATATATATATATATATATATATATATATATATATATATATATATATATATATATATATATATATACATAAAAGTAACCTTGTCAGTGTGTGTGTGCCAAAAAATGTCTACCAAACTCCTCTCTGAATATTTGGTCTACAGAGTTGAAATATGATATATAGGGTATTTAGACCTTTCGCCTTGGTTTTTAGCTGGCAAAAATTGCTGCTAAGGGGTCAAAATTGAAAACAAAGCAGTTGATTTTGGTAGGAGTAGTCGACTAAACATGTTTAAATAGACAAACCTACATTCATAGGTATATTATAATATTCATGAATAATGTTATTTTTTAACTATTTATGTGTATATAGTCATGACTCCGAGGCTAAGGAATGAGGCTGGAGAATCATAAGTTTCGGTTCTGATTCTGGCTCATGGTACCCAAATTATTTATCAAAAATTTTAATATCATTACTATATGTTAGGTACAATATAATAATCAATAGAGAATTGGCTCTATAATAATAAATATGTAATCTGCATGAATTAAAATATCATATTTAAGCATATCTTTTGAACAAGCAATGTCAAGCGGCTTGCTAATATATCATCATCATCATCATGACGGGGTCCTTGCCTGGACCAATGTGACTCTTCCTCTCCAGAGTTTCCTGTCTTCCATCAGTTGCCTCAGATCTTCAGTTTCACAGTTGGCGTCGTGTGCTATTTGTTGGATGTATGTGGATCTATGTTGTCCTCTGTTTGCGTGTCTGTGTCATGGAGTCCATAGCAATACATCACTCACAAATTCATGCTTTCTCCTCAGACAATGATCGGCAAATCGTAGGCGTCTATTTCTGATGGTATTAGATATGGCAGGTAGATTGCCATAAAGTTGCTGCTTCGTGGGATGATTTTGCCAAGATATATTTAATATTGTTCTTAGCATACGGGTGTATGTGCCGTCTAGTTTTCTTTCCAATCTTTTGGTGAGTTTCCAGGTTGTAGCACTGTAAACAAGGACAGACTCTACCACTGCCCTGAAGAACTGCCTTTTCAGTTTGTCAGCCAGTCTCGAAGTCCATACTGAGTGTAGCCCATCCAATGTGGTCCATGCTTTTGAGATGCGAATATTTTCAAATTTAGTTGGACGTCGATTGCGTCTTGTCGGTTGATCAGAATAATCTCATGTGAGTAAAGAAGTTTTTTCATTAATTTGAGAAGACTGCGAGGAGCATATCGGTCCAATTGATAAAAACTGCTGATATATATATATATATATATATATATATATATATATATATATATATATATATATGTATATATATGTATAAAAACTTTTTAATGGTACAAAAACTATATAGTGCTTGGAAAATAATATACGAACAAATCCTTTCATCAACAAACTCATCAGGAGTTAATCGTTGGTCTCAATAGATGCAATAAGGCGAATTAAATTGTCACACAAAAGGCAAATACTTGAAGATATATGAAAAAAAGGAAGAAAAAGCGAATAGAAATTCGAGTGAAATATATATAAAAAAATAAAAAATATACGTACAATTGAGATGGAGGAAGTATGAGAACGATTAAGATATATCTCTAAGTAAGTCTAATGATTTAATGAATTCTTTTTGTCGGCAAAGCAATGGCTTGTATGAAAGAATTGAGACTGACTCCAAAATCTTTAAGTGATTTTGAGAGTCAGCATGGTGCAATATTCTGAGATAATCCATTTTATAGGCACAAGCTGGATTTTCAATTAGATGTTGGCAAATGGCAGATTCCAAAGCAGAAGAAGAGCGAAAATGATGTGGCTTGCCTCGTCTAATTTCTGCCGGTATATAATGGTTGATATGTGTCTGGAAGTTCAAGGAGGTTCGACTCACATAGCCAGCAGCACACTGGCAATTAAATTCATAAATAAAATTACTCTGCATGATGTGGGGAAAACCGTCATTCATGACCAGTGGGAATGTAAATCTTACACCGAAAACCAACTGTAATATGACAGACGAGAAACAATTTGTTACAGACTTAATAACACATCTGTCCAAACACTAATCAGCAACCCCAATCCAAAGTAGTTTTAAATAAACAGGACACTTGGAGGGACTCAGGGCTATAAGAGAATTGTATTTTTCCACTTGATTAGTAATAATATAACCAATCAACTTTTCCGGATAACCATTATGAATGAAAATGTCTTTAACGGTATTAAATTGGTGTTTGAGTTTGTTGGAAGAAAAAATTCTAAGGGCTATATATATATATATATATATATATATACACACATATATATATACACACATATATATTAACACACATACACACACACACACACACACACATATATATATTTCCTGGTTGCAATTGAATTATGAATGACCTGAATGTGTGTGTGTGTGTGTGTGTGTGTATATATATATATATATATATATATATATATACATACACATTCAGGTCCTCACAATCATTCATAATTCAATTGCAACCAGGAATTTTTTTTACAAGAAAAAGGTTTTTCTCAACAATATATTAAATGTATGTATGATTTTTTTTATTACCGTAATTGTGAAGAAATATAAAGGTAATAAAAACTTTGGTTCGGAATAAACAGAAGAATTGTAATATTTTCTAATATATCTTCAAACTTGGTTGTTACGCATGGCCTTCAGCTGGGATCAACATGCAGCATCTGTTATGTGCTCCAGCAGTGAAGAAATCCTTTTAGATTGAAGCAACTTTTATCTTAGCCCCAATCCAAGCTGTTTCTTTTGAAAGCTATATTTTTATCATGTAAAAAAACGATCTTGTGTTTAACTATGCTCTTAGGGGAGACGAGTTAATAGAGACTATAATGAACATAACTTCATTGAACACAACACTACGATTAATGAATTTACAGAGATTAATTAACTGAAAACAGTGGTTAAGAGGAAAAGAAAATTCTTATTATCAAAACAAGTCAGTTGCAAGACTGCATACATATGCTTAAGAACATAAGGATGGTTCAAAGTCTTATCTGCATATTTTGCATGAAGTATTTGTGCAGTTATACAACGGACCCGTTAATAACTCAAAACTCTTTATCTGAACGAATTGAAAATTTGCATGGTAGTTATTTTTATCAAAGAGCATCAAATCCATACATTAAATTTGGAAAAAGTTGAAATTCAATCAAAATTTTCACTTTGAACTATTCAAGGTAAGAGATCAAGTATATATAAGGTGCATGTCTTCATTGGCTAGAATATGAGATAAATAGTGCATCCCTATGCTGAACAGAACCAAAAGTATGGTTTTCACCTCTTTCCTGACCATGACCGATATTTTGACCAAGTCTTATGACGATTCTTCAAGCGATATGGATGCTATGTTGTGAAAAAACAAACTCGACTGAAAACATAACTTCCTAAAGATAATGATGAAAATATTCATTATACAGTTTTGTAATAAGCTTTGGGGTTTAGATTTTTATTTTCTTAAATTAAAAGATGATGGTTTAAATAAATAATTAAAACTCAAAATAACTTCCGTTATATTTTCAATAATATTGTCAAAATATTCATCAAAATATAAGAACAAAAAACTAAATAAATAAAAAAGAATTGAATAAGATTCAGAAATAATTTTCCTCTGAGCAGTAGGTCCCCATCCAAAATAAACTGTATTTTAAATTCAAAATATTTTACTCATTTGAACTCAAGTGTTTTTTATTATTTATTTTACATGAAAAAGAAAAGACAATTGCCTTTGGCTTTCATCTTTTAAGATATAACAATATAGATTGCAAATCAATGTGAAACAGAAGTAAATCTGAGTTATAAAATGTCAGTTTCGTAATCTGAATACAAACGTTTAATTTTCTGAAAAGAAATTTGCATTAATAAGTATGATATTTTATGTATTTGTCTCTGAATATCATTACCATTTCTCATTAGATTTTGATTAAATTTGGCCTAAGGGTCTAAATATATGATAGAATTATATATAAACTATAATAAAAAGCACCAGGTTTTATAAATGTTATATTAGAATATTTAACTCATTATATGTACCTTTATTCTAGGCGCTGTAGTTAACCTTGTTATATCATTATAATCTCTTTGTATTTGCAAGGCAATGTCTTTGTTAATCTAATATCACAATATGTACTGACTTTACTTGGTTACCAATGCTTAGACTTTGTGATATTACAATAAATACCTAGTACCCCCTTGAGATAAATGCCCCCAACAAACAAAACAAGCAGTAACATCCCAGCCCTACATTGTAGTGATCTCTAGATGCCATAAAGCCTACTACTCAAATAGTTTCTTCCCTCGAACTGCTGGAATTCCCTCCCAGGCTCTTGCTTTCCTGATTATACTGACATGTAGAAGTGCAAGTGTAATGTGAACAGACATCTTGCTGCCCAACTCCCTAAATAGTATCCTTGCAAATCTGGTACCAAATAATAACCCCTTACGACTTCATGGCACTGTGCCTTGT
>NC_136497.1:92743930-92836430 GCF_053919585.1 Euprymna scolopes
TACCGATTCATGAAAGGTATGGTTGCAGTTTGTGCAACCCTTGCTTCACAATTTCATACGATTTCATACAATTTACAGGAGGTATCCATTGTCTTTCATACAATTTACAGGAGGTATCCATTGTCTTTTCATACAATTTACAGGCGGTATCCCTTGTCTTTCGAGACTGAACAGAGGCTTCCATCTTCCAGTATGGGAGACAAGAGAAGGTAAAAGCGAAAGGAGTAGAGGGGAACTTTTTTATTTGGTTTATAAGAGATAATAATATAATTTTTGCGATCACGCATATTAACTCACTCGAACCATTGTTTGTTGTTTATGTCATGACACGTCATAGGAAATAGACGGTATTAGTCAATTTAGTGACCCTGACCAATTATGTTCCATGATTTATTGCTTGTCTCATCTCAATATTGCCTTTAAATATAATAAATAAGAATATTTATAAACTGATTTTTTTTTTCAAATAAATATGTGTATTTATTTTTGTGAAGTTTTCACATATAATTTGTTTTAAACAAATATATATATTTACATATTTTTTAATATGTCTATTTATGGGTGGGCAAGTTTTCCGATTGATTTAAGGGAACGTAATTGAGCATATTTAAAATTTATTTGAAAAGACGATACTTAATTAAACATATTTATTTGAAAAAAAAAAGAAGAGTTTATGAACATTCTTATTATATTTAAAACCAATATTTTTCATCAAAAAATTGTACAAAAATGAAATAAAACAAACAAGAAATCGTGGAATATAATTGATCTAAATAAATATATTCATTTGAAAAAAAATCCAGTTTATGAATATTCTTTATTATATTTAAAGATAATATTGAAATTAAACAAGCAAGAAATCGTGGAATACTAAATTGACTAACATCGTATCACGACATAGACAAGCTATGGCTCGATTAAGTTTATATGTGTGATCACCAATTTTTTTTTAAATTTCAAATGAATTATTTTAAAAACGTTGTTGTGCAAACATTTTATTTATGAAAATCAGACATTATTAGCTAATTATGGAAGATTCTAAACGATGATTTTGCAGGTTTTTCAGTTTTTCCTGTCGTTGTGCGCACTAACCCCATCTAATAACTATGCTACTATATTGTGACAAAGGAATACATGTTCTATCGTAGTCTCATTCATCTCTATTTACTTACCTCTTGACAAAGGTAAATTTATCGTCAAGATCCTTTTTCATGGAGGGAATATCCAGCTCAACAAAAAGGGCAACTCTAAATAAGACAATAATAAAAATTTTCCCAGTCAAGAAAAAAACAGATACTACACTTTGAAATATTCATTTGCACAAAATATAAAAAAATTACAAATTGAACAAATTAGGCACAAGGCTAATCAAAAGTGTGCAGATAATGGATGTCGTTGATAATCCTTGGTCTCAAATACTTAAAATTGTCTATCCTACTCTTAACTAGAAATATCTCAGTTGCTACAATACCACATTCACTTCAGGGACTGTCCTACTTAAGTGAAACCCAAATTTGAAATAGTTTTATTGAATTCTAAATATATATATAGATTTCATTTCATTGGCGAGGGGGTGGACAATAAACAAAAAGACAAAAATTGATTAATAAAGTTCTCTATACCCTTTCTAAATAATAGATTGTCCACTGTTTCCCATCTGCTAAAAACAAGCAGGTCAATCTCTAAGTGGAAGTGGGATATAATAGTGGAAGAAGAGAAAAAAGGCTGACTTGGAGAGTGTGGTTGGAGTCCTTTCAAGATGAGTGCAAATTGGTGAGAAAGTCCAGGGACAAAAGAAAAAAAAAAATGAAAACTGGAAAGTAGGCATCTTAGAGGCTTTCTATGGTCAAGGAGGGGGAAACTCATTCACTCTAGCTAAGAGGCTAGAAACTTAAAAACTTACCCAAAGGATTTGGGTCAGACAGGACCTGGAACTGCATGCGACACACTTAGTAGGGGACACATACTTGTACCTGACTGCTCTTCCCACACACAAGCTGTCATTGTTATCCACCGTCTTTCAAACTTCAAGGAATTTAATATTTTTCTATCACATGTAATCTTGATGTTCAGCTGGTGCTTGAAAAACGCGATTAGATCCTGATCAGCAAAAGATTCAATCCCTTATCCCACTCTCAGGTACAATGTCTATACCACCATTCACACTATAGCCAAGATTGTGAGAAACACCATCCATCTCTCCCTATTCCACAATAGGCCGATGTTGTCCATAACATAGGAAACATTTAGTGGGTGAGGATGCTTGGGATTGATACAAGCCGTCACAAAGAAAGCTTGCTCAGTTATTTTGTCTTCGAATGAACCACAGCAGGACAATCAGGTGTCTACACTATTCCAGCACTGTATTGCATGGCATTGAGGAGCAATGTGTTCTAGGCCAGTCACCAGGTGAGTGAGAATTCAGAGTTGTTGAGATGATTCGAACCTAGTGCACAACTCCATTCAGAGTGGATCTTTTGACAACCCCATGCACTCACATAGCGAGTCCTCAGCGCCTCTCCTGACTAGTTCCCTTTGTAGTTCCTTTCTGGAAAGCTATGAAAGGTCTAAGGAAACTTTTTCAACATGGGTTGGCACTCTCTGAAAAACTGCATGTCACCCTTTGTCCTATGCTTACATTTGAATGAGTCCTCGAAGATGAGGTCGGGAAAGGCACCATCGACTATGGAGTTCCATGTCAAAGTTCGGCTCAGCATCACAATGACACGCCAAATCTGGCATACCCAAGCCCCCTCACACAGACATTGAATACATTGATCTATCTGTGAACTCAATGCCTCTCTCTGTCCTAGAGAAGCAAGAACAAGAGTCTCTTGAGGGCTTTAAGTGGAAGTACAACCAACCAGTAGAGGATGAGAGGAAAGACATAAATATTATATTCCTCCACTCTACCCTTTAAGAATTTCCTTTGAAGCCAATAGTTGATCGATGCTTCAACCTTTGGTTGTACCTTCGACCAATTCCTCTGAAGCTGGAGACCTGATCTGAACAACATGCCAAGGATTCAAACCGGACCATCCGTCCAACAGAAAGGGAGGGTTGTGACACTGCTCCAAACTGGCTGATTTGGTGCAATTGATTTTGGCCTCTGTGATCGTTTCATAATGTGTGTGCGCCTTTGTCACTGCCTCGATATCTCGGAAGCACAACACAAAGATGGTGATATCATTGTAGAATGCAGAGACCCTAACCAGTAATTCACAAGGCAATGCGATTTCACGCAAGACAAACTTGCCTCCCTACACCTTAGCTTGCAAAGTAGTGGCTCCAGCACAAGGCTGTAGAGTGGGGTCGACAGTTGACAGCCCTAACATACCAACCGAGAGATAGCAAAGGATTCTGACTGCTTTCCATTGACTTGCACCACTGTCATTGGTGTGCAATACAGAATAGCGATCCATTTGTGAAAGTTCAGTTTAAAACCGGAGGGATCTAAAGCAGATGCCAAGAAGCGATGGCTGACCTTATTGAAAGCTTTGGACTTATTCAAATTGATCAGTGCGGCTTTTTTATCGTCTTCTATTCCTCCCTCTAGAATCATATGGATCAGATGCAAATTGTTTTGAATTAATCATAACTCCAATGCCAGAAAAGCACTCCTTTTTTGTCAAACTGTTTTTCTTTGTTCTTTTTTTCTGTTGGCTTCTTTTCAGCATTGCATTTTAATGTTGTTTTATTTTTATATCTAAATCCTTTATAGAGGTCTATCTTAACATCACTAATGCTGCAGTTATGCACCCATTGTTAGACTGAGCTAACTTTCAGGCAAGATGAAGGATTATAGATTAATTGGGCCATACGCAATGATGAATTTTTCATAAAAGATGCTTGTAGTGTGTTCATATTCGAAACATCCTCCTTCTCCTCCTCACTCTTTTCAGTGAAATTACTATGGAAATATGAAACCTCCCCTTTCATCTGTTTCGAAGAGTAAGGGGAAATTTATCTATTTCAACAATTTTCTTAGCTGGAATAAGTATTTAAATAAAAGAAAACTAAAGCAAAATAAAATATAGTTGTGCTAATAACACAGAAAGAAAATAAAAACGAAAGAATACGTTAATCCAAATCAAGTTTTGATATCTCAAACAGATTATTATTTGGGTTTGACTTTTAAAAATCTGACAAGATTACTTTCCTTATTAAGGTTATACATTTCGATCTGTTTTTTTAATCTCCCCTATTAACTCTTTATTTTAAAATTCTTCATTCTTACATTTCTTAATTTTTTTATATGAGGATTGTTTATTCATATTATTTGGAATCTTGAATCGCAAGAACCCATGGCGCAGTGGTTAGAGTACGTAAAAAAATCGATTGTAAAAGTGATATCCTTCTGAAGATTCAATTCTCAGTGTGGGTGACCGAAAAATACAATTGAAAATTGTTTAGAACCTCTATCTACTCATAGCTGACGGAACAAGAGCATGCTACCTCAGTGAAGTAAATAAAGGGTTCCATTCGAAATTCAGTTCAAATTCCCGTGTTTGACAGAAACATTCTTGAGTTCAAAAAAATACACCTGACGCAGGTCGGAGGTTATATCGACCGAAATATTGTGCAAATAGCACTCAAGATGAGAACTGTCATTCGAAGATTCCAAATAATATGAATTCTTCATTCTTTAAATTTGTGAGAACTAATTCTTTAAACTTCCTTTAAATTTCATGAAATAAAAATTCTTTCAATCACTTGAATTTTCATTTTTTTTCTTCCTTTGTTTCTCCCTTTGTTTTTCCTTTTTCATACATTTTATTTGTAATAATTCTCTCTTTGTCTTTCTCACTCTCTACCTCTGTCGTAGACATACGTCTCTGTCTTTCTACCCATTTCCCCTCTTTATATTAATTATATTTGTGTGCAAAAGAGATAAAACAAAAGCGAAACACCTTTGGAAACATTAATTCAATTTTCCATTCTAATTAGAATTTAGTTTCAGTGCAGACAAACCTATTGCACACTTAAAAAATCTTCACACCAAAACTCTGTGAAATATCAGATTCATTCCTTGAATCTGGAATATGCGTCTAGGGCAGGCAAAATTCAAGAAAAATTTTTCATAATTCTTGTTCCCTTACGAAGATTAAAATCATTACATAATGATACTAAACCTTGTGTCTAAAATACTTATTTCAATTTTCATCAAAAATCCATTAGATTATATACTTAAAGTAATTATAACAGAAAAAAGAATATACTGAAAGAAATCAACCGAAGAATGACATTGATTTTTGCACTGATTTGTTTGGGCGTTACACGTTAAAAAGTCAACATTGATTTGTAATACTTCATTTCACGAAATGTCAAAGTATATAATTTTGTTGATAAACAAAATATATTTTCATTTCACATATATTCTGATCGTATACACATGAATAAAAATAGAGTAGGTATTGTAATCTATAATATAAATTCACCTGTCTATTTAAATGTATGTATGTTTGTATGTCTGCCTAAAACTTTCGACAAAGGCAACGGATTTTTACGTGATTGGTATCGTTTTGAAGCTCGACCCTTCCATGACAAATATCGAAAAATTGGCTAAAAACATTAATTCCTTCACCCTCAATTGAGCACTTTTCTACTAGGAGGTTCGCTTTTTTCGCCGATATTTTCGAAAGTCATGCCCTCTTTTCGATTGACTAGTGTTAATTTAAACCTACGTCACTTCCGGTTTGGCGATGGGTGCAACAGCAAAGACGTCACGTCTTTTTTTCACGTTCTTTTCCTCCTTTGCGGTATGGGTTGGAGCCTCCCTGCCTACTACAACTCAGGCTAGTAAATTAACAAACGAGCTATAATGCATATCTTGAGAGCAAAATATTTCTGAATTTTTGAGATGTGGATTCTTCTCATCTTGAACGTTGGATATAACCTCTGACCGTTATTAGATGTAGCCTGTTGAACATGGGAATCTTTGTTGAACTCGGGAATTTCGAACAGAACCCTTTATTAAATCCATGGAGGTAGAATTCTCTCGTTTGGCCAGTCATGAGTGTAACTCAGAATTGAATTTTACCAAGTACTTCATTTACTATGCCACGAATTTCTTGAGTTTGCACTGCTTGATTTCAGTGGCAAAGAAAAGTTCGGGACAGCTGGAAAAAATGGCAAGATAGCGGAGAGCACATACAGTACCTTGTATACGTATATTACCAAATGGCTGCTGATTTTTGTACTGACCAGGCTCAACGATGCTCAACTTTGATGATCTGACTGGAACTGGTATATCAACATAATTATTGCATATATGTATATATATATATATATATATATATATATATATATATATATATATATATATATATATATATATATATGTGTGTGTGTGTATGTATTCCAGGTAGAAAGATATCCAAAAATTAAGAATAATTGAATTTCAACAAGGGTCGTTGATAGTGCTCAATCAAAAAGAGCAAATTATAGGTTTTATTATTCTGTATGTAACATTGTCACAAGATATGACTGTATTTACATAAAGAATAATAAAAACTATATGTATATATACTAATGAGCCATGATACAGTGAAACAGCTATTTGTAGAAGATTAAATTTCATACATATACTAGAAGAGTATGCATCCAGGACAGGCAAAATTCATTCTTATAACAGAACAATTTTTCATAACTTTTATGTCACCTTACGAAGATTAAAATCATTACATAATGATACTAAGCCTTATGTCTAAAATACTTATTTCAATTTTCATCAAAATCCATTAGATGATTTTGATTTGAGAAAATGTCTTAAATTTAAGACTTAAGTAGAAATTGGAATTTTTTTTTTTTTTTACACAGTGATCACCACTTATCAAGGCCCGGAAGCCACTCAGGGATAAGGGTTATTGCAAGTACATTACGTTAGTGTGGAGATTTGATGAAGTGTTTACTTAAGGGGGCGGTTCATTAGGAATTTGTTAACATTGGACTTGAAGACATCCAAGTTGTAGTTCGGTGGGAAGCAGGCAGACGGAACAGAGTTCCACAGGCGTGCAGTTCTAAGAAAGAAGCTTTGTTCATGGAATCCACGTTTTGATTTAGGCACAGATATAGAGTGGGGGAAATTTTTCACAGTGGATTCAGCTAGACGGGTGTTTGTCGTGAAATATTGGCGAGGGGGGACCAGAGATTGGAGTTCAGACGAGCACCTGCCATGGAAATAACAATAAAACAAGGATAGGCTTGCAACGTCTCTTCTGTGGGAGAGAGATTGCAGAGTAGAGAAAAGGATATCCTCCACTAAGCCACGAAGTCTATTTTGTACTCTGTCAAGGCAGGATAGGCTGTTTTTAGCAGCTCCTGCCCAGATATGGCAACAGTATTCCATCCTTGGACGTACTTGGCTTTTATATAGATAGAGAATTGCATCAGTAGTGAGATATCTTCTGGAGCGGTAGAAGGATCCCACCATCTTTCCAGCAGTCTTGGGTACAGACTTGATGTAGGTGTTCCATTTCAGATCAGGAGTAAAGGTCAAACCCAGAAGCTTGTCAAAACATGGGGCCTCACCCAGACGAGAGCCATCCATCACAATTGATGCCAGATGGGGATCAGAGCGTTGATGATGTAAGGATAGGAGTTTGGTTTTGGATGCATTAAAGGTAACCAGCCACGTCTTCCCCACTGAACCACGCACTTGAGATCAGAGGAGAGAGAATCAGAGAGAACTTTGTCATTTACAGCCTTTGATGTGTTGCCGTAGATGATCGTGTCATCAGCATAGATGTCAGCGAATGATTTAAGTATGTGTTTAGGGAGGTCATTGATGTAGATCAGGAAGAGAGTTGGGCCCAGGATGTACCCCTGAGGGACTCCAGCATTTATATTGCAGGCCTCTGATTTTGTCCATCTACCACTACACTTATGAGCCTATCGGAGAGAAATGATTTAATGATTGAGAAAACATTTCCAGTTATACCGTAGCTGGAAATCTTGTGAAGTAGACCCTTATGCCATACCTTGTCGAAGGCCTTTGATATGTCAAGAGCAATTGCCCTAGAAAGGAAGCCTTTGTCAAGAGATTCACTAATCGTGTGGGATATAACCGTCAGCACATCTGTGGTAGATCTTGCAGAGCGGAAACCATATTGTGTGTCACTAAGAAGGTTGTTCCTGCTGAGGTGGTTGACTATTTCTCTGTTTAATATGGATTCCAGCAATGTTCTCATAACACACAGGAGACTTATTGGTCTGTACTGAGAGGAAGTTGACTTATCACCTGAATTCTTAAATACAGGGCAAACTGATGAGGTCTTCCAGGGAGTCAGAAAGCACTTCTCCTTAAGGCAGCGCTTAAATAGTTTCATAAGTATGGGAGCAAGTTCTGGTTGAAGCTTTTTTAACACTATAATTGGAATGCCATCAGGGCCAGTTGCTTTACTGGAATCTAGGTTCTTGATTAGCTTAGCGACCTCATGCACGGATATTTGTATGTTACCTAGCTTGTTCTGTGTTATAGGAGGAAATATGGAGAGTTGATGGCCTTTGTCGCATAGGGTAGAATTAGCTGCAAAGTATTTTGCAAATAGTTTAGCCTTGTCTGACACTGACGAGATGACCTCTGGTCCATTGATAATGGTTGGGATAGAACGCACACTACTGTTCAGGATCCTATTTGTTATTTGCCAAAACTGGTGGGAACCAAGCCGCTGATCAGCTACCTTGGATTTAACAGACTGGGCATATAGCTCTCTTGCATTTTTTATTACTCTTTTACAGTGGTTGCTGGCAGTCCTGAAAGCAGCTTTAGTCTCAGTGCATCTATTACGTTGGTAGCTATGGAAAAAGTGATTTCTGTGCGCAATAGCAGCAGCACATTCTGGGGAGAACCATGGCTGGCTGTTAGGTTTTTGTTGGAAGTTTTTAGATGGTATGAATTGGTCTATGCCTACAAGTAACCATTCGGTCAGATCTGATACTATAGAGGACACTTGCTTTTTAAACATGGAGTGCAGAGGAAAATCAGATATGAAATCAGTCAGTCATAGATATCGGTATACAGTACGGTGGAGGGGTACGTCTGGGGACTTCTTACATTTTGTTTTTATCTTAACTGATACGACGGAGTGGTCGGAGGATCCTAGAGGAGAATGAACGGAACATGAACATAGCTCAGGGGAAGTTGAGAGAAAAAGGTCTAGGAGGCTTGCATATTGACCGGGTGTATCGGGCACACGTGTGCGTTTGCGAACAATCTGAGTGAGGTCATAAGCAATGGTAAAATCATGACAAAACCTCCCCTCATCGTCTGTCTTATTTGAATGGGTCAGCCATTCCACATTATGGATGTTGAAGTCACCACAAATGTGGATGTTAGCCGAGGGATGTGCATACAGTATGTGGTCTATTTTCTCAGATATGCTCTTAAAGATAGTAACTCCGCTGTTGTGGGGCCGATAGAGGGCAAATATAAATGTAGTGGTGTTAGCAAGTGCAACCCTGAAGCACATATAGGGTAAGTTAGGATCTTCTCTAGAGATATCCCTGCCACACGGGAAGCCATCTTTTATGTAGGCACATATTCCATGCCCATGGCGATCTTGGGGGTTAGATTTAGAGATTCTTAATTCGTTTCACATGACTATGACTCAAATTTAATGCAAATCCGAAATATTTGATTTTTCAAATGTGCCCATAATATGCACGCTCCTAAAATCCTTGTAAAATACTCAAAAGAACTTAAATTTTGAGAATATTTATTTATTTATATTTCTCCATAGATGTAACACTGGGTGAATACTGTTGGTATTCTATAAAATACTCTGTGAATATGTCCTTGGATAGATTGACTTGTAAGAAGTACATCCATATCTTAACTCAACCATCGTTTTAGATGGCATTCCTGACTTGTACACATTGACCAGAAACGCCTCTTTCAATATAAAGTCAATATCTTTTGGGTACTTTCTAAACGTGCTTAGACAGTGACATAGATTTTTCATTGAGTTTGGCTGCTTTCTTATTGAACTCCAGCCTGTAAAGTGATGTAATATTACAAGGTCTCTGCAAAGATCTGTACCATATCGAATTTAATACTTTGTTCTCAGTTATCTGACGAGTTAAGTTAATAATTAAAGAATCTGTGTGTGTATATATATATATATATATATATATATATATATAATATCACCTGTCTGTTTAAATGTATGTATGTCTAAAATGTATGTCTAAAACTTTCGACAAGATCGATATGGTTTTTAAACTCAACCCTTTCGACGACAAATTTACTTAAAACATTAATTCCTACACCCTCAACTGGACACTTTTCTACAAGGAGGGATCTCTTTTTGCCGATATTTTCGAATTGACTTACTTTAATTTAAACATTCGTCACTTCTGGTTTGGTGATCGGCGCAACAGCAAAGACGTCACTTTTTTCACATTCTTTTCCTCCTTTACGGTACGGGTTCGAGCCTGCCTGCTTACTATCACTTTTTATTTTCTTTTTGCTCAATACACACCTCTAAACATCCGGGCAATGCCAGTCACCCAGGCTAGTCTATAATATAAATCTCACCTGTCTATTTACATGTATGTATGTTTGTATGTCCGCCTAAAACTTTCGACAGAGGCGACGGATTTTCAGGAGATTTGTATCATTTTGAAGCTTGACCCTTCGGACGACAAATATCGAAAAATTGGCTAAAAACATTAATTTCTTCACCCTCAACTGGGCATTTTTCTACAAGGGAGGGTCGCATTTTGCGCCGATATTTTCGAAAGTCATCCTCTCTTTTCGATTGACTAGCCTTAATTTATACCTTCACTACTTCCGGTTTGGCGATGGACGCAACGACGAAGACGTCACGTTTTTTTCACGTTCTTTTTCTCTTTCGTGGTACAGGTTCAAGCCTGCCTGCCTGCCTACCACCACTTTTTTTTTTTTTTGCTCAACACACATCTCCAAACACCCAGGCAACGCCGGGCACCCAGGTTAGTATATATATAAAGGTGTTTTTTTTTTTTGAAGTGACGAACTTTGAATTAATAGAAATCACAGAAAAAATATTTTTATTATATAAATACACTCCTATTGAAAAATTTAAGACCACTTAAAAATCTAAAAAGAAACCTTTTTATTTTTAGGATAGATTTTAAGCTCCTCCCATTTAAAGTTACGAATACTACGACCTAAACGGTTATGAAAAAAATCTACATTCCAAACATTTAATTCAGAAATTTACATTTTTATAAAATGAGACATTTTACACTTGATCAAAATTATAAGACCAGAGTTTTGAATTCTATGAAATTGTACGAAAAGTGTATGAAAACATTCAACAACTAAATTTAATAATGAGTTCTACCTTCTCTGGTTTTGGTGACTTCAAAAATTCTTTGGGGCATACTAAAAATAAGCGTTTACATTAAAGTGCGGGGGGTTTTCCTTCAGCTTCTGAAGATAGCTTTACGAAGTTCATTTTTGTTGAATATCTTGTTGGAATAATCATCCATCCCCACACAAACGATGACCCTCCGTTACCAACGATGCTTTTTGTAGCATGCTAGCATAACTAGTCGGTGTCTGATGACTCTGCACCACCTGGAGCTCCATCGTCCCTCTGTAAGAAAAGGCTACCCATACGATTAGGGATTATCCACCACTACGATGTAGAGAGAAAATTTCAGGAGGCATGTTTTCGTTATGCCAATATCGTTGGAAGCCGTGAGGACCATCTAGATTGAACTTTTTCTCATCAGAAAACAGAAGTTTCTTCCATTTCTCAACGTCCAATTCATAAATAAACATTAAGCGGTCCACCTTGTGATATGGAAGCAGGCAAAGAATTTGTTTACGCTTTTTATTTACCATACCTTTTTTGTCATAAGTGTCGTCTGATGGTTACAGGACTGCAATCAGCATTTATGACTGCCTTCATTTGACTAGAAGAAAGTCCCCTGTCTTTCACAACAACCCGTCTTATTTCCTACCTAATGCAGGAAAAATGTTTGGAGTTTACCAGTGGATTTTGCTTTCTCATAATTCTCACTATTCTTACGGAAGTTGCAAATAACAGTTTTACTGCAATTTACCTTAGCTTCGATCGGCCACTGTGACAAACCTTGCTTATGAACATCTAGAATTCGAGCACGCTTTGCTTGCTTTAAGCATGGTGACAACTTTATGCATAGATTACTAATCTGTAACTAACTAAAGAAACAATTTATATCCCTGTCTTTATAATTTTGATCCAATGTAAAATGCCCCATTTTATAAAAATGCAAATTTCTGAATTAAATGCTTGGAATGCAGCTTTTTTCCATGACCTTTTACGTTGTAGTATTGGCAACCTTAAGTGGCAGGTATTTAAAATCTATCTTTAAAAAAAGGTTTCTTTTTAAAGATTTTCAAGTGGTTTTAAATTTTGATCAGAAGTGTATGTGATGCATTTCAAAGATTAATTGGCATTTATAATTTAAATAAGATTTCGAGCATATGACACTTCAGCTCGCGTGTATATGGCGTAATTTAGAGGTTCAATTTTCACAAACTCTACATATTAAATTATACTGTGCTTCAGCAATAACGCATTGAATGTTGTCTTCCAAGTGTTCGGTTGTCTGGTTTATCAGTGTAGAGATGGAACTTTATATATTCCCAAAGAAAATAATCTAATGAGGTTAAGTTGCATGAACGAGGTGGCCTGTTCATGAAATTATTTGTTCATCAAATGTTTATCTCAGTGAATTTATAAAACCCTAACCCTTACCTCAGGTGTGAATCGCTGCATGATGAACTGTCAACTAAGTTGAACTCAAAATAACCGAAAATTGTCAAATCTGCAATTGAGGATTATAGAGTAATCAATTTAATATTCGCTCCCTCTAAAAACAAACAAACAAACAAACAAACACACACACACACACACACACACACACACACACACACACACACACACACACACACACACACACACATATGTGTATACAATTTTTTTTTCTTGGAATCTACTGGGCCTATCTGACTGAAATTTTGCATGGACTTTTGTTCTGATACGATACAGTGAATAAAGTATTATTGTACCATTCAACGCACATTTGGGAATTAATTGGGATTTGTATTTAGTGTGAAAAGGAGAAATATTCAACCATAAATTTGGCATAATGCACTCATAATATATATATATATATATATATATATATATATATATATATATATATATATATATATTACAATAAATATTATTAAGTTCTTATCCACGTACACATGTGTTTCATCCTTTTCCAGGAAATCATCAGTGTGGCGGATTCGCTCTATCTGAAACCCTCAGACTCAAGTCAACATTTTAACTTTTGTTTTAACGACTAGAATCAGCAACCAATAAACTAAGTACGTTAAAGAAACAGAATTAAGATCTATTTATTTCTATACAAACGAACATATCTATAAAAGTGTCTGTAAATGTTCAATATGTATATATATATATATATATATATATATATATATATATATATATATATATATATATACAAACCCAAAGAGGATTCATGGTTGAACGAAAAGTACTAGGGTCCACAATATATATGGTAAATTCATCTTGGCAGCTCAAGCTCGAAATTAGAATTATGCAGATATAATTCATCCATATTATTTAACCAGATGTGTTTGCATTAAGAATTGCTCTCTCTCTCTCTCTCTCTCTCTCTCTCTCTCTCTCTCTCTCTCTCTGTATGTGTGTGTGTATATGTAAACTAGAGTTAATTAGTTTTTCACAATTGAATGCCTTTTGCTCAAATTTATATCATTTAAATTTATTAATTGCTATTGTGCATAGTTGCTAATTATTTTCCTTGAATTATGTTCATAAATTCTATTGAAATAGAGATGAAAAAGATCAATACATCCACTACTCTCCAACTCAAATAAATAGAACCAAATCATTTATTTTTTATTCTAATTCCTTTTCTGCTATATTTACAACAAGCCTTCAGTATTAGCACTAAAAAAAAGAAAATAATAAAAACACGTAAGTATCTCTTACATGTAAACCAGCAATTTCTTCTTCCTGTTCTATAAAAGTATGTAAGACCTCCAGGAAGGACACGGAAGACTTTGCGTGGTCCTTAACTTTAAGCACCATCTTTTCAAACGATAATTGTATGCTTTTATTTATAAATCCGTTTTGCTCCCGGTTTAATATTTATTTTCCCCTTTGTCTTTTATGTTCTTTGGTAACTCATTCCAATTTGCCTTAATTCTCCTACAATTTTCCAATTGAACAGAATATATTCTCTAATTTCTCTAAAGCGTCTCACAAGAAAACATGAACAATTTTCAACACATTTTTTTCTTCTTTCATTTCTTCAGATAATCTTGCCTGCAAGAATTTGTTGCAAAAAAAAAAAAAAAAAAATCCGAGCAAGCAATAAAAGTAAGAAGAAAACCTAAGAGGCAATAGAAAGAAAACTTAGAACAAAATAAAAATAAGAAACACGAGATAATTTTGTAATAAAACAGAAAAATGTATATTTGCACATACCTTGCTCTTAAACTAAATATTAAAAAAAAAAATCTCAATTGTTATTTTTTATTTGTGGCATTAGTAAAGTATGCAATGCTTTCTAACATGGTACAATTATTTCTTTTGTTAACCATAACAAAATAAGACAAGAAAAACTATAAATGGTTAATTCTTTAAGCTAGTAATCTGAACTTAGAATTACTGTGTAGAATACTAGAATGAACGATGTGAGGTGGTGATAAGAATGAATCAAAAGTGCTAGTAAAAATATCTTCCATCTGGTCGCATGTTTTATGTTATATATATGGTAAATTAAAATACATTGCACCCCCATTACTTAAATGCACTAATGGCTAACAATATTCTGAATATCAGCATGAATTCTAAGCTGGGCACTGATTAGAGCAAACATTTAACTACGTTTTTGGTTTGCCCAACCAGAAACAATCTTTCATGCTATTAGAGCAGTTGATCCGGAGTTGATAAAATGGAGTGCCCATTACGATTCTTCTTTCTAGCCATGAGATGGCACTGCTATCTACTCATCTATGTCACTCTGATAAACAACAAAACTCCCTCTTGAGAAACAAACCATGGGCTTTGTCGTAAGCAATACTTCTGCATCCAAGATGACAACCAAACGACCACATGTAAACTGATATCAATATTACGCACGCACACACACACACACACACACACACACACACACACACACACACACACACACACACACACACACACACTTATAAACACACTTGTACTCGACCTTAATTTAAACAACAGACGTACATATGTACAAACTTTCTAGTAGGAATATTCACATAATAAGAATTATTCTCTCTTCCTTACTAACGACCTAAAAATAAAAATTGCAACAATCTAGCAGAATTCTTTATATTTATTTATTCCTTAAATAAAATATTTATATATTATATTTTGTCATACCAAAGGTTTCATATCGAAGAACTGGCGCTTAAGATTCGTCTTTTAAAATTTGTATTTTAAACTTGAATTCAAGCCATTATATAAAAAATACTTTTATGAAATCAACAGTAAGTTCTCTACAGTGCAATGTAGACTACACTGCATTGTGGACTAAGTCACTGTAGAAAGGCATGTGAAACTTCCTCCTGATACAAGGCAATGGGGCCTCGACTAAAGCAGGCAATCAATCGATTTGATTGAAAATTAGCAATATAACTGATTTTGATGACAATAAAAATATGTGAGCGTTAAACTTTCGTTGACCACCATTTAATGCCGGGTAACGTCGGATCACCCTACTAATATACATATACATATATATATATATTATAACCTAAAGTATTTTCTCTACGTTTATATTTTCAGATAGCCGATATATATGTAAACACATGCATGCATACACAGAAAGGCATGAACCTATGGTAAAAATCCAATCTGGATTTTTGATAGGGGTGTTGTTCGTCATTAAATTGGTTTAAATTGGATTTAGATTTAGTGAGTGTGGTTCTATGTATACAACTATACATGCATGCACATACATAAACATAGGCACACCCAATACCACTTTTATGCACAAACACAAATAAAAACTACCTGGTAAATGTACTCGGTGAACCAAGTGCGAGAGAGATTCAAACAATTGCACTTAAAGGAACAGTTATAATCTTTAAAACATCTCTCAGATAGCGGGTGAATGTCTAATATCTGTTAGTAGGATTTCCCATTTTCAGCTTAAACAAAATGATAAGAAAACTTAAAAAAAATGTGAATCTACAAAAATGCATGAAAAGTGCACGAACATATCCCCACATATACATGCATATCCTTAAACATATGCACATATACATGCATATCTTTAAACATATGCACACATGGAGAACAGCATAATATTGCTAAGTCGTATTATCTGTTCGAAGTAGGTCATCTTATTTTTGTGAGGGGGGATGTTCATTGGACATTGAATTTGTAGGCTGCGGGGATTAGTACAATTGTGTTAGATGTTGATGACACAAGGTAGCAGGCTACTGTTCTTATTGTAAATAAAGTAATAGAAATCTTGGGTTCAATGGCGGGTGTAAATGTAAAGTTTTAACTAGTAAATATTTTCTTTCATGCAAACAATCTCTGAAGACTTCTGTTTTCGCGTTCCAAGATTTATTTATGGGTGAGTTTATTTTCTGAAGGATTTTTTTTAGTTTTTTTTTGTTGACTAAAGTGACGTGTTTTTAGTATGGGTGTATACAGTGGTTCATGTTTCAGGATCCTTCATTTAATGTAGAATTGAATGTTATTTTTGATAAAATTTTACGTTCTTGTTGCCAAGGTAATTAGGTATGTTTTTTGTTGTCTCTAAAAAAAGGTGTGATGGGCATAAAACTTTTGTTGAAACCTGCCTTGTGTTCTGACCTCTTTATTGGGGTCTGCTTGGACGACTTTAGCCTCATGTACAAGGGAGTTGATCTGTGAACATAAGAAATAGAAATGCATGAACAATGTATCAATAAATATATGACACAATCATGTTGACACACTGGTTCTCGCCAGATCACCGAAGTTAAGCAACATCGAACCTAGCCAGTACCAGATGAGTGACTATTTGGATAAGCAAGGCACTGTGTGTACTGTAAGGTAAAATACTAGGTTCGGAAACTGGTATGGTCTATCCTTCTCTCGAGGATAGATGGGCCTCTCTTAAGCCATGGTAGGCAACCAATCTAGTGATGGCGTCACAATAAAAAAAATCCACTTTATAGCCCTAGCGAAGCATCAAGTATTAAGCTATGGACAAGATGTGAATTACACAACAAACTCGTGTAGTGAGTTCAATCTCGGCTGCGGCCGCATGTTACGTTTTATCAATAAATGTGACACATCTTGCTGTGATATTCTAAGAGTTTATATCTGTGATCAAAAAAGAGCAAGTATGAGATGATTTCAACCAGGTTTTGTGAAAGACATGCCAAGGTGGTCATCAATCAGACGTCATACATCTGATGGTCTTGAAGCTAAGACAAAACCGAGGATAATACCCTATTGTATGTTCCTCATGTGAGTGGAATAACATTTTTTTTTACTTCCAGGAGGTATATTCTCTTGTTTCTCAGTATAATTTAGGGGAGATAACTGATTATTCAAAGGATATTAATGTGAATAATTTTTAATACTTTTATTTTGTTTTAACAAATCCCCGCCTAACATGAATTAGCTATTATATGCATCACCATAATGTATTATACAATTATTAATAATTTTACATTTACTTTTATTTGCATCCGTAAAATATTATTTTTTGATTGAGTTTTCTTATTTAAATTCATGTTCAGCAGAATTGTATTTGATTATTAAATTGTCAATCAGCGGAAGAGTCTATCAGAGGTGTATACAGTGTGATGATGTATGGAAGTGAAACCAGGTCAGTGAAAATTGAAGACTTTCACTGCATGGAAAGAAATGATCTGGAAATAATATGGATGTGTAATGTGAATGTTAAAAACAAGCTTAGATCTGTTCTGCTCAGAAGAAGGTAAATTTATACAATATAAGGGGATGTGTTGAAAACATGAGATTTTGATGGTATGACCATGTTGAAAGAATGGATGAGAATCCTTCGGTTAGTAGATGTAGAACAACTGAGATAGCAGAGTCTGTTTACAACAGAAGGCCAACGAAACATAGAAGGAAACGATATGAATGGAATTGAGAGAAAAAGGGGATAAATAATTTTTATAAGCCGTCCAACACATGCCGCTATGTACAACAGATCTTAAACGAATACACTGATTACAAGCCTGTTTTATTAAATGCAGCATGTAAACGACACGTGAGATATATGCAGGTTATAGAAGACAACAGAAGCCTCCTTTAAGAATTTGATTCAGCAATTACACAGCATCGTTTCTGTTCGTTCATAAAGTTTTTCAATTGTATTTTCTTTAGCTTTGAAAGTTAAGCAATTAGTTCTTCTTGTTTCCATGGCTTTAATGTTGTTGCTAATTTTGTTTCTTATTGATTTAATGTTTTTCAGATGAATAAGTTAATTAATTACATTCATCAACATTTATAACAATTTATTACTACTAAGTCCATAAATGTTGTTAATTATTTTATAATAATATTTAATATTAATTTGACATTTTTCTTCTCTAATGAGTTTAAAAACAAAAATAAAAAAATATACATATTACTGTTTTTGAATCGTATTTTTAAAAAGTTGTACTCTCGCACACTCATCTTATATATAAAGTAAATACGAAAATGGACGCACACTCATCTTATATATAAAGTAAATACGAATGGGGGGACGGAAAAAATATATATAAAGTAAATACGAATGGGGGACGGGGGAAAAAAAAATGCCGGAAATTATTCTCTAGAGTAGATAAACTTAGGACTTTATAAAAAAAAAAAAAAAAAGCTAGAATTTTTTTTTTTTTTTTTTTTTCTTTAACAGAAAAAGATGTAAATTAGATACTCTTTACACATAGGAACGTTACGACTTTTATTCTATAGATAGGCACTCGACCAAGTTATCCGGAAATAGAAATCTTCTGACACTCTAGAAAGGCATAAACTAGCTAACAGTTGATAAAAACAGCGAGCGGAATCTCTAGTACAAAAACGTGAAGTATTTTTATTTTATTTATTATTATTTTTTTTTTCTCTAAACTAATCCTAAATGTTTTGTTACATTGTTTTAAATTTGCTTTTCGTGTTTTATGTATTTTGTCTGTATTTCTCCTGTCTTTTTGTCTGTATTCCGTATTATCCGTCCCCCCCCTCCTGCTACAAAGCTGAACGTTTTAAAACAAACAAAATGCTGGCAACTAACGATAAAAAAAAAAAAATGCCGGAAATTATTCTCTAGAGTAGATAAACTTAGGACTTTATTTAAGTAGTATACTTAATATATACTATTACTGCAAGCTTGCCTGTATTGAAAATACTTTCTTCTAGTTTTCGAATCCTACCTTATATAGTTAGCCTTATGTTCAAGTACATTCGAAATATAATACAGCGCAAAGAAAGTCACTCATGAAAACGGACCTCCTAAATTAAAACCTTGAATAATTATTTAAACTCTAATGTAAATTAATATTAAGTAGTCTTTACAAATTGATAATAGTTAATTATTGGATTTTAATTAATTATAAGATGAAACTTTAATGATTCAAACTAGATAGATAACGACAAACTTCCACCCATTAATATGGGAGGGGAGATTATCACCAAAAGTGTCATGAATTATTAAGTTCGCACCGGACTTACTACTTAGATATAAGTCACTTGTACCCATTCCCCTTTCTCCCCCCCACCTTTTTTTTTTTTTTTTTTTTTTAAGTGGAGAGTAGATAATACAGTGGATGTGTTATCGGCAGCTCCAGTAACTCTCGCTTCTCCTATTTTGTCATTCAGTCCTCATTCAATGAGTGATGTTTCTGACAAAGGGTGAAGAAAAAGCTGCTTAAAGGTCGGTACTACTTGGTGACCAGTAGTCTGAGATGTCGGATATTTTTCTGTCTTTGTCTGTCCTTGTTGCCATGTCACTAGTAAGGGTGCTGGAGGTAAACGTTTTGTCTGGGCTGACGTTATCCGCCTGATAGTCAGGGACCCGAACCTTGGATTAACCACTAAGGAGGCTGTCCTATCAGCAGGCGCAAAGTACTGGGACTGCTGTATTGCCATTTGGTGAGTGGATCTGGACCATGCAGTAGTCTCTGGTGGGGCCTCTCGATGCCATACTAGTGGGTAATTGTTACGGCTTTACCTTTTCGTGTGCTACAAATAATAAAAAAAAATTTTTCCTTGTCTTTTTCTCTCTTACTTTCCCTCTCTGTACTGCTCTAACCAAGTATGCCGACCTATTCCACAAATCCCAAAACCTCAACATGAAATATCTCCAGAATAAAAACTCGATTAAACCTAGAACCCCATCTTCCAGCGTAGACCCCTACTACCAGGTCTCCTTCTCCAATATCAGGGGTTTACGTTCCAACCTTCCAGAGGTTGAAACCCAATTACAGGAGACGAAACCGGACATATTATTTCTATGTGAAACTGGAATAGGGCCGACCACTTCCCTAGATGAGTTCATAATTAATGGATACTCCAATTTAACAGCTAAATCTGACTACCAAGATCGCCATGGGCATGGAATATGTGCCTACATTAAGGATGGCTTCCCATGTGGCAGGGATATCTCTAGAGAAGATCCTAATTTACCCTATATGTGCTTCAGGGTTGCACTTGCTAACACCACTGCATTTATATTTGCCCTCTATAGGCCCCACAACAGCGGAGTTACTATCTTTAAGAGCATATCTGAGAAAATAGACCACATACTGTCTTCACATCCCTCGGCTAACATCCACATCTGTGGTGACTTCAACATCCATAATGTGGAATGGCTGACCCATTCAAATAAGACAGATGATGAGGGGAGGTTTTGTCATGATTTTGCCATTGCTTATGACCTCACTCAGATTGTTCGCGAACCCACCCGTGTGCCCGATACTACTGATCAATATGCAAGCCTCTTAGACCTTTTTCTTTCAACTTCCCCTGAGCTATGTTCATGTACCGTTCATTGTCCTTTAGGATCCTCCGACCACTCCGTCGTATCAGTTAAGATAAAAACAAAATGTAAGAAGCCATCAGACGTACCCCTCCACCGTACTGTATACCGATACTCTATGGCTGACTGGGATAGCTTCCGTACATTCATATCTGATTTACCTCTGCACTCCATGTTTAAAAAGGAAGTGTCCTCTATAGTATCAGATCTGACCGAATGGTTAATTGTAGGCATAGACCAATTCATACCATCTAAAAAATTCCAACAAAAACCTAACAGCCAGCCATGGTTCTCCCCAGAATGTGCTGCTGCTATCGCGCACAGAAATCACTTTTTCCATAACTACCAACGTAATAGATGCACTGAGACTAAAGTTGCTTTCAGGACTGCCAGCAACCACTGTAAAAGAGTAATAAAAAATGCAAGAGAGCTATATGCCCAGTCTGTTTAATCCAAGGTAGCTGATCAGCGGCTTGGTTCCCACCAGTTTTGGCAAATAACAAATAGGATCCTGAACAGAAGTGTGCGTTCTATCCCAACCATTATCAATGGACCAGAGGTTATCTCGTCAGCGTCAGACAAGGCCAAACTATTTGCAAAGAACTTTGCAGCTAATTCTACCCTATGCGACCAAGGCCATCAACTCCCCATATTTCCTCCTATAACACAGAACAAGCTAGGTAACATACAAATATCCGTGCATAAGGTCGCCAAGCTAATAAAAAACCTAGATTCCAGTAAAGCAACTGGCCCTGATGGTATCCCAATTATAGTGTTAAAAAAGCTTCAACCAGAACTTGCTCCCATACTTACGAAACTATTTAAGCGCTGCCTTAAGGAGAAGTGCTTTCCGACCCCCTGGAAGACCTCATCAGTTTGCCCTGTATTTAAGAATTCAGGTGATAAGTCATCTCCCTCTCAATACAGACCAATAAGTCTTCTCTGTGTTATGAGTAAGTTACTGGAATCAATATTAAATAGAGAAATAGTCAACCACCTCAGCAGGAACAACCTTCTTAGTGACACACAATATGGTTTCCGCTCTGCAAGATCTACCGCAGATGTGCTGACGGTTATATCCCACAGGATTAGTGAATCTCTTGACAAAGGCTTCCTTTCTAGGGCAATTGCTCTTGACATATCAAAGGCCTTTGACAAAGTATGGCATAAGGGTCTACTTCACAAGATTTCCAGCTACGGTATAACTGGAAATGTTTTCTCAATCATTAAATCATTTCTCTCCGATAGGCTCATAAGAGTAGTGGTAGATGGACAAAAATCGGGGGCCTGCAATATAAATGCTGGAGTCCCTCAGGGGTCAATCCTGGGCCCAACTCTCTTCCTGATCTACATCAATGACCTCCCTAAACACATACTTAAATCATTTGTTGACATCTATGCTGATGACACGACCATCTACGGCAACACATCAAAGGCTGTAAATGACGAAGTTCTCTCTGATTCTCTCTCCTCTGATCTCGAGCACGTGGTTCAGTGGGGGAAGATGTGGCTAGTTACCTTTAATGTATCTAAAACCAAACTCCTATCCTTACATGATCAACGCTCTGATCCCCAGCTGGCATCAATTGTGATGGATGGCTCTCGTCTGGGTGAGGCCCCGTGTTTTGACAAGCTTCTGGGTTTGACCTTTACTCCTGATCTGAAATGGAACACGTACATCAAGTCTGTTGCCAAGGTCGCAGGAAAGATGGTGGGATCCTTCTACCGCTCCAGAAGATATCTCACTACTGATGCAATTCTCTATCTATATAAAAGCCAAGTACGTCCAAGGATGGAATACTGTTGCATATCTGGGCAGGAGCTGCTAAAAACAGCCTATCATGCCTTGACAGAGTACAAAATAGACTTCGTGGTTTAGTGGGGGATGCCCTTTTCTCTACCCTGCAACCCCTCTCCCACAGAAAAGACGTTGCGAGCCTATCCTTGTTTTATTGTTATTTTCATGGCAGGTGCTCGTCTGAACTCCAATCCCTGGTCCCCCCTCGCCAAACTTTCACGAAAAACACCCGTCTAGCTGAATCCACTGTGAAAAATTTCCCCCACTCTATATCTGTGCCTAAATCAAAACGCGGATTTCATGAGCAAAGCTTCTTTCTTAGAACTGCACGCCTGTGGAACTCTGTTCCGTCTGCCTGCTTCCCTCCGGACTACAACTTGGATGTCTTCAAGTCTAATGTTAACAAATTCCTAATGAACCGCCCCCTAATTAAACACTTCATAAAATCTCCTCACTAACGTGATGTACTTGCAATAACCCTTATCCCTGAGTGGCTTCCGGGCCTTGATAAGTGGTGATCACTGTGTAAAAAAAAAAAAAAAAAAAAAAATTCCCCTGTACCTTTTACCGGAATATCTTTCTAGCAAAAGCTATATAAAATATCTCTTTTTATATTCATTTTCATATATTGTAAAAGAAAATTTCCCTTTTCAATCACATTCATAAATCGCACTGTTTCGTCGGTATCAATATTTTAGTTTATATTTTTTGTCATATTAAGAAAAGTTGATGGCGTTTTCACCCCCTGGTTAACATGTACCACCACTGTCATCTATCACACCGTTTACTTAGTAAGGCACATAATTTTAATTTCAACGGTTGCAAATGTTGCATTGTAACTATTATTACACATATGCACCTTCATACAGTACATTACGATCATGTAATCCCTACAGCCACCTACCTTGAGCATGCTGCTGTGAAACCTGACATAGTTATATGGAATAAGTCAGAGAGAGTTGCAACCTTGGTTGAAGTGAGTGTTCCTAATGATGAAGGTCTGAACAGAGCTGAAAGGGAGAAACGGACCAAATATCCAGGTCTAATGTATGATATGAAAAGATACTAGAATCTTAGAGAGATATCAATTATACCAGTTATCATAGGTGCCACAGGGCTTATGAAGAAGAACCTGAAGTGCTACCTAACTAATATTCCTGGTGAACCAAGTGCAAAAGAGATTCAGAAAATTGCACTTAAGGGAACAACAAGGATACTAAAAAGAGCTCTCGGTTGGTTTCAATAAAAAGCAGGGTAATGTTGGCAGCTGGTTTGGCTTCCCCATACCCAACGTTACAATCTTCAAAAGAAGAAAATTACTTTCAGTTTTATGGTAAAGAATGATTTTAAATGTGAATATTTGGAATGTTGACATCATCATATAAATTTAACGTATATTAAACCCTTCTTTTTCATTATGGGTGTCATTTCTTTGTTTAGTGTTTAATCAATGGTTCTCAAACCGAGGTCCATGTGGACCCCCATGGTACATGTAACGTTAATATCGGTTCAGTCTTCCTTCAAGATAAACTGTTGCACTTAAACAGACCTACCTAGCGTTATAATCAGGATTCGGTTCTGGGGTTCGGGAAGGAGTGAGTCACTCTCTCAACAACAGCACGTTTCTGCCCTCTTCTTTTCCAATCGACCACACCTGGCCTCTCGCCACCAATGTAACACCGCACAATCTGAACGTCAGCAGGTTTCACTCTTTTGGGGAGAAGGTGATGGGGCAATGGTTGGGATCGGTGAGGGACTTGAGGACTTGTACTTATGCAGCTTCAATGTTCTTGGTTCCCTGTAATGTTTCTTCATGTTTTGCCTCTGCAGCAGTTTGTTTGCCCGTGCATGTGTATTCATCTCCGCATTCAAGAGTTTTCTTTAATATTTCAGCTGTTTTCATTATCGTTATTCGTTGTATCTTTGCAGCCATTCCTCTGATTCCAATTTATCCCATTCTTTTTTCAAATTTTTTCGGAATTGTTCCTAGTGCTCCTTCTATTATGGGTATTATTTCGATTTTCTTCATCATCCAAATCCCTTTTAACTCTCTGGTTATCTCTGTGTATTTGCTCTGTTTTTCCTTTTCTTTGATATTCACTCTGTGGTCAGCTGGGACAGCAAAGGCTACGATTTGATAGGACTTTTCCTTTTTGTTAATTATAACATCCGGTCTTCTTGCTTGGATGGGTTTATCCATTTGTATGTCTATGTCCAATAAGATTTTCTAATCTCGTTTTCAAGTACTGTTGCAGGTTGTACTACTACTATACTACTATGATATATTTCTTCGATTCGACCAGCAAAACATTTAGGTAAAATTGTCTGTGCATTAGAGATGCAGTTGTTTTCATAATTCCCCAGTATACTGTCCTCCCACTTGGTTGTCCCTGTTCTTGTATTCCTTTTGGGCCAGTTTGCTGTATTCACTTACTATATGGTTTATCGTTTCATCTCTTTGTCCACAGTGTCTGTATTTGCTGTTTTCTTGTGTTTTGTCGATCTTTGCTTTGGTGTGGGTATGTTTTCATCAAGTTATCTTGTGCTGCAGTTATTTGGGCTTTATTATATTTATTATTATTATTATTATTATTATTGGTTCTCACATGGGTCATCCTCAAGGTTTGCTCCATGTAATCTGGGTG
The DNA here is from genome assembly GCF_053919585.1 of Euprymna scolopes. NCBI lineage: Eukaryota > Metazoa > Mollusca > Cephalopoda > Sepiida > Sepiolidae > Euprymna > Euprymna scolopes. The sequence continues at coordinate 92,769,413 of NC_136497.1, forward strand.
ACAACAAATCTCCCCAGATTTCCAGTACTCTCTACCTCCTTAGATAACCTTTGCAAATGAATGTGCATTATCGCAAATTCATTTTATTGTTATTAACTTTTGCAGTCGCTTGCCATTAACTTCTCTTTGCTGGCAATGACCATTGGTTATCATCGGAATTTCTGTGGCAGTAAGTCTCCCCAAGTACTTCTTCTTCTTCTTCTTCATAATAATAATAATAATATAAAAACAACAGCTACTACTACTACTACTACTACTACTACTATGATATATTTCTTCGATTCGACCAGCAAAACATGTAGGTAAAATTTTTGACAAAGTGTACAGGTCAGACATGAGAGTTCACAAAATGATCATATAAATTTCAAGACTATTTTGAAATTTTTATAATACATATTTAGAGATAAAAGCCTGCAGGAGTGAAGCCGTCATTAAGAGATACTTGCATGTTTAATGAAGTTTAACACCAACATGATTTTCTGTCATATATAAATGTATTCTTGGCTAAAATTGATGAATTTGAAAAATGAAAAAAATATGTATAGCTTTATGGAAAATAGCTATGTATGATAAATTGATGGAATGAGGATATAGTTTTTTATGTTTTATTCCTCTTCCCTAATGGAAGTAGGTTTTCATAAGAAGCAATATAAAAACGATAGATATTGCTAATTCATTCATCCGTTCACATAAATGAATATATTACAATAGTCTTCAATGAGTAATCCTAATATATGCCAATGAATATATTGATACTTATCTAGAAAAATGAAAGCATATAAATTATAGCGTAATATAGTTTTGAGATTTCAGGCAGTCTAATAGTATCAATATTGAAATCGTAATAAAATTTATAATTTATAAATTTATCGTTTTTAGTTGGGAAACATTTTAAATTTTAGCAAAAGCATATAAGTTTTAATCACAAGTGTTACTCTTTTCAAGACTCATTAGTGTGGCTAGATGCAGAGAGCACAGTAATCCTTGAAAATCGAAACCCAGACACCAGTTAGTACTTATCATGACCGTCCGATACTCTATCGTATAATATGACTTGCTTGCTTCTATTAATGAAAAGCACATATTGTTTTTAAATGAATTCGGTATTCATTTGTTTTTTTGGTTTTGATTTGATTTTTTAATATTGATTTGTTTCTTTGATATTGATAACCTAAAGGATTCAGTTCATTTTAAGAAAGAATTTTGTTTTATTCATCCATCCATCGCGGCTGCAGACGAGATTGAACTAACTACACGAGTTTGTAGTGTAATCTAAATCTTGTCGGTAGCTGAATACTTGATGATTTGCTTGGGTTATCAAGGGTATTTCTTATTGTGACACCATCACTAGATGAGGTGCCTTCACGGCTTAAGAGAGCCCCATCTATCCTCAAGAGAAGGATAGGCAGCACCAGTTTCTCAACCTGGTATTTTACCTTTGTGGTACATAGAGCGCTTCACCTTCCCAAATGGTCACCCATCTGGCATTGGCTAGGCTCAACGTTGCTAAACATCAGTGAACTGGCAAGAACCGGTGTGTCAATGCGATTGTGCCGTTTTGCTTTTTACTTGAGTGAAAACTATCATTTCCTTCACTACAGTGTTCAATAAACCCATAGGAGCGCAAATATATATATATATATATTATTGCGTTTATATAAAACATATTTTAAGGTATATATATATATATATATATATATATATATATATATATATATATATATATATATATATCTTAAAATATTGTCCAAATTACTTCAAATATTAGGTTTGGGCAAAAATAATGTTTTTTGACTTGAAGTTGAACGTCAATAAATAACATTATTTTTGCACCAGCCCAATAATATGTTCAATGATATTATGTTTCTGGCTTCAGAACATATATACTAGTTGATTGGATTTCAATGACGAAAGTAAAGAATCGGCCCACAATCATAATTTTTGTGTTTATTTTGTGTTTTATTTTGCTGAATTCTTATATTTTCTCTTTACTGTCTTACATGCATTTCAAAACCCATCACAAAAAAAAATATTTTATTTCGTTTATTTTTGGCTGCTCTTCAGAGATGATGACATGTAAACTGTTTTATTTTCTTTATATAAAGAAAATAAGTTAATTCGTGATTTTTATTAGAAATCTATCCCCTCTTTTTGCATTTCATTACGTTTGAGTTGTGTACTGTGTCCTTTCACTGTTTCTTCTGTTCACCCCTTCTTTGTCATACTATCTGGCATTACGCTCTCCTCATAGATAATTTAACTCTAACATATAAAATTATGATTTCATTTACAAAGGCAGGTCCAAATAGAATTTAAGCAGATAAAATAAATTTTGCTTCTTACTGGTTAATTTTCATGTCATTATTGTTTAATTGGCAACATAATAACATACTTAACTACAATTTATTTTAAAGATTTTCTAAAACCTGACCCAGCCTATATGAAACAAAAAAAAAAATCAGCATGGGACATAACTCATATTTTCGATTTGTGGCAATATTTTTTGCACAGTAGATATGATCACAAAAATTTTGACAATTGTACTTATAGCTAAAGGTGATAGGAAGGAACAAATCAAAATCGCTGTATAAAATAAACTGAATCTCTTGGATTTTTCCAGTTATAACTTTTCGTCTTAACACAAGAAGAGAACTATACTCTGCTGATCATGACTGGATTAAGAAGATTGAAGAATATAATAGGAGTTATTTGCCTTTAGTTCAAATAAATAAAATGATTTCACTGTATTTCTTTCACTGCAGAGACAACTAGTATTCAATAAAAGCACATCCTATAACCTACTTTGTATTGCAGACTTACAGGTTTGTGCAGTTTATAATGTTTTCCCATTAACTAAAGAAATGTCTTACAATTTTGAATTCCATTTATGACGCTATAAAAAAGGCTTGCTGATAATTGGAATGAAATCAATATTTTGTTGATAGAAAGTTAATATAGTTTGCTTGAAGCATTTTTTAGTGTGCATATAAAGAAAATTTATAGAAAATAATACAAGGCAGATACAAATTGAAGCGAATTAAGATATGTGATTTACATACAGCACAATCACGTTGACACACCGGTTCTCGCCAGATCACCGAAGTTAAGCAACGTTGAGCCTGGCCAGTACCAGATGGGTGACCATTTTGGAAAGCAAGGTGCTGTATGTACCACAAAGTAAAATACCAGGTTGAGAAACTGGTGTGGTTTATCCTTCTCTCAAGGGTAGATGGGACTCTCTTAAGCCGTGTAGGCACCCCATCTAGTGATGGCGTCACAATAAAAAATACCTTTGATAGCCCTGGCGAAGCATCAAGTATTCAGCTACCGAGAATATTTGAATTACACTACAAACTCATGTAGTGAGTTCAATCTTGGCTGCGGCTACGCTAGATGGATGGATGGAAGATATGTGACGATGGAATAAGATAAGCAGATTCACCTTCTATTAATACAATATATATGTGTTTTTTATTTAATATTTTATACATGCATTTGGTTCTTACTTGTGTCACTATGGTAAGATGGAAGTTCCATGTTGTATAATATTTCGGAAAATTTTCCCTTGCGAGATATGTATTCAAACGTGCATATTGGAGCTATTGTCAGTTTCGCAGAAATTGAAAATGAATTTTATTTGTTCTAAAAATTTATTATTATTCTTTTAAACTTTAATTGTTTTTTTTTCTTCAGATATGATTTTGTATGTATTCAATGTAATCCAAATGGCTCTTATTCTAATATTAAGTAAATGATTGACATTTTCTTTAGTTATAAAAACGAATGTCCATAAAACAATGATACGGAAATGAAGAATTTATAAACCAATCTGAAGTATCTGTATTTCTCAGAAGAGAAACAAACAAAAATTGTCACTGTTGTACAATGAAACATGTGTGTGTATGCATATATATATATATATATATATATATATATATATATATATATATATATATATATATAAAGAGGTGTTAGCTTTAATCAGAATTGGATTGTTTCTTCTTTATGCGATTTTTTCCGTTATTGATATTTAATACTTATCATGAACATTCCGATACAAAACCTATTTAAGAACACTCCCAGACACAGAAAGTATATTTGTGTGACTTAAAAAAAAAAATCAACCAAGCCGTGTTGGAGTCCATAAGAAACGAACTCAGATACGTATACAAAGTGCCTTTTATAAATAAGTAGAGATAGTGGCATGGGAAGGTATGTAGCAGCAGTGACAGCTTGCGTATGTATTTCTTGTTGTTTCATTTTACTTTAGTCGAAGTTCTCAGAAATCAAGGGGCCTCCTTCCTGGAGCTAATACGTGATATCTATAAGATATACAGATATTCGAATATTCCATTAAATATCTCCATCATTCAAACACTGAATTAGTAAAAGAGTTGAGAATGTAATTTTCCTCTCTGCAACTAATCATTTAAATATGTTATATTAACAGTATATCTTTCTAGTGATCTCTTGGTATCATTGGATCCCAGGACAAAAATTCATCTAGTCTGGTGTAGTATCCAGCTTTGTGCTTTTACTTGAGGTAACATCACTTGAAGAAGCTGCACCATTCTTCGTAAAAGCCAGTGTTGGTTAATCATAGTGAGCAGATTTTATTTGAGCTGTGAATACTATGTGATTTTGAATATTTGGTCAGTGTTTACTTGTAGGGAAAAGTATCCTCATGCCAGGTTGCTCTGACAAAACCCTGTACAGAGAGACCTTCGACACTCGAGTATAGTGTCTAGTAGGCATTCAAGTTCTTTCCAGTAGGCATTCAAGTTCTCTCCACCACTCATATGTGTGTATGCATATATACATGTGAGTGTGTTTGTACGTACATATATGTATTTATATATTTATATACATGTATATATTTATAAATCCATATATATGTGTGTATGTACGTACATATATGTATATATATATATATATATATATATGTATATATTTATAAATCCGTATATATTTATATGTGTGTATGTATGTACATATATGTGTATATATATTGTCCCGGCGAATAACTATGCACCTTAACGACACAAGCGCGATTTACAAACATTTAAAAAAAGAACATAGCTGTCCCCCCTCCAATGTTAGAAAGGTCCTCGTTGACAACACAAAAATTATACAACGGGAAAATAATGTAAAAAAATTAAAGATTCTTGAAGCGTCGTACATTAGAACTCTTCAACCTAATATAAATGACATTGCATTTCAAAAAAGCAGTAACGTTCTGAAATGTCTTGCGTAGTCCGTGTTGGACGGACTTCGTACATGGTGTCTACGAACTTGCTGGTTTTAACACTCGAATTTTTAATCGACTTTTATTCTTAATCGACTTTTATTTTAACTCATCACTGAATATATATATTTTAGTTTTCATTTTTAATCCTCATTTTCGCAATCCTGTATTTTTAACACCTGACGATGATTCATGGACGAATCGAAAGCGCTCGTAACAGCAACATGTATGAATCCTTTATTAATATTTTTGATTTTGAAACAAAAAAGACAATACGAAAAATTGAAAAATTAAAAAAAAGAATTATAAGACAAAATGTCTCCGTTGTATTTAATAATATTTGCTTGAATATATGTATATATATATATATATATATATATATATATATATATATATATATATATTTATATGCGGGTATACCTACTACCTCAGGAAGTGAACGCCTCTGCCTTGCATAGTTTCAGGACACCCTTGGGCAAGGTGTAGTACCTGTTAGCCTCCCTCTGAAGCTCTGGAAGGTTAGTACATTGTGAGAACTATATATATATATATATATATATATATATATATATATATATATATATATATATATATACACACACACACACACATATGCATGTTTGCTTGCTTATGTGCATGTGTGTGTATATGTCCAGCTGCTGAAGAGGTTAAAACTCCGTGATAATAAAACATGCACACTCTGCCATTGCTCAGTCATCTCACTATTTCAGTTTGTCACTGTGCAACCAGTGGTAGGGTTCAAGAGGGTACAAGATGTGTAGCACAAGCATGTTGTGTCGCAGTCGTTATGTACAGATATCTTCTAAAAACAAAAAAAAAATAAGTAAATAATAAACAAAATTCCTATGGCGATAGGTAAGTAGCGACGTGCACAGGCTTAGCAGGCTGGAAGTGCATAGCTGCAAATCTGCACATAGGCGGCCAGTGATTTATCTAACATTGTCGACTAAATCGCTTACAGGGTGGAAGCAACTTTGGCAGATGATCTGGCAGCTGAGAAACCTTTTCTAGGGATACACTGTTCGCCCATGAATTTGGGAATGATCTAGAAAAGGTGATCTATAAATTGTCTACTCTTTTATTAGCTATCTAGCTTCCTGCAGTCGGTGGCTGCTCTATATTTGCAGGAGATACAAGATAAAGTTGAAGAAAAATAATAAACAAGGAAAATGAAAATTTCATCAGGAGAGGAATAATTTAACTGTTGCTACATGGAATGTGAGAACTTTGCTAGATGTCCTGGGATTCACTCAGCCGGTTTGGTGTAGGTAAGGTCAACAGTAATGGTCTGCATCTTCTCCATCTATGCACTCAGTTTAACCTTGCTATCTGTAACACTTTCTTCAGCCATAAGGAGGTCCATAGGTTTACTTGGACTCATCCTCGTTCAAAACAAGGTCATTTGATTGATTACATTATTTCCAGGAAGGGAGATTTGCAGGACGTCTGTAGTGTGCGTGTTATGCGTGGAGCTGAATGTGGCACAGATTACTTTTTGGTATGCGGGAAGTTGAAAATCTGTATAAGGAGGAAGTGTAGGTCGGGTGGTGTTAAGATTCCCAGGCTGGATGATCCAAGTGTACGTTAAAAGCTTTGATCCATAGTTAATTCTACTGATTTCGATGGGTCGTGGGCACATTTTAAAAATACACTCTATGAAATAAGTGTAGATGTTCTTGGCTTCCGCAAACATCAGGATTGGTTTGATGATAATGATTCTGAAATAACTCAACTCTTAAGTGCTAAAAATGAGTTGCATCATATAATGTTGTCTGCTTCTCATGGAGGTCAAGAATCCCTCCAACAGTCACTGAAAGCAAACAAAGGTCTTCTCCAAAAGTGACTCCACCAAATTAAGAATCAGTGGTGGGCTAAACTCGCCAACCAAATCTAGATGGCTTTTGATCGTAAAGACTTCAAACGTACATACCATTGCTTAAAAAAGCTTTTGGTCCTCAAACACTATCAACATCTCCCCTACTCTCAAGTGATGGAATTGCCCTTATAAAGGATCCCAACAAGATTCTCCCTCGCATTGTTCTGATCTCTTTGACAACCCCTCTAAAGTTGATGAGGACGTCATCAATGGATTTTTATCAGAACAGAAGCTTATCCATGAAATGTCTGAGTTCCCATCTGAGAATGAAATTAGAGATGCAATTAAGGAAGTGAATGTTGGGAGGGCTTCAGGGCTTGATGGTATTCCTGTGGAAGTGCTTTTACGTGAGGGTGATAAGCTTGTTCATGAAATTCTTCATCTTATCACTGATGCTGAAGTCAACTATAAGATACAGTGTGCTACTAAGGCGTTTGGTGGCTTGGAGAAGCGAGTGTGGTTTGATAGGGGTATAACTCTTCGTACAAAGATCAGTGTCTATCAATCTTGTATTTTACCATCTCTGCTTTACGCTTCTGAGGCCTGGACAACTTATGGTAGACACATAAAAGTCATGGAGAGAGTGCACCAGAAATTTCTGAGACACATTCTGGGCATCAGGTGGAACTTTTTTTATACCTGATATAGATGTCCTCATGCGAGCTGACATACCATGTATCGAGAAGTTGATTATACACAACCAGATGAAGTGGGCTGGACATCTGACAAGAATGGATGATGGGAGATTGCCAAAGCACCTGTTCTATGGTGAAATTATACAAGGAAAGCGTCAACAACATAAACCTAGGAAACGCTTTAAGAACGACATTAAAGAGATAATCTTAAAGCTCTCGGTATTGACGTGTCCAGTTGGGAAAGTGCTTCCGGTGATCGTAAAAGTGGCTCCCCTTGGTCTATCATGGCTGCGATAGGTTTGAGAAAAAAAAATATGAGCAGGCAAAAATGAAGTGTGATATCCGGAAAAAAATCTATCTGATATATCAGGTCTGTCAGAGGCTTTTGTGCAGAATCTATGATTTATGCAGTAAAATGACCTTATCCGGAGCCGGCCTAGCTAGCCACAAACGATCACATGGAGATCAGTCTTTCTTTGATGGAAAAAACACTGCAGGGCACAGATGTTCTATTTGCTCTATAGTCAGTCAATCAAGTGGAGGCCTGAAGCATCATATGAATGTCCACTTTAGAGCAGCACCAGTTGGCGTCTGTCAATCTCAGCTAAAGTGTGACCTCTGCAACAGAATGTGTAAGAGCAGGGCTGCCCTGAAGTGCCACCTTCGTTCCCACAGTAGATAGAAATTGATTCATCTTGATCACATCTCCACATGTATATATATATATATGTATGTGTGTATAAATGTATATATATATATATATATATATATATATAAAATAAAATATATAAATTATAAAAAAATTAAATTAAAATAAAATAAGTAAATAAAATAAATAAATAAATAAAAATAATAATAATAAAATTATAAAACGTATTAATTGAAATAACAAAAACAAAAAGAAAAAAATTTAAAAGTACATGGAAATGGATGAATAATCAACAATAAAGCAAGGGAAAGATGGTTTTCTTCTTTCAAGAAGTGACAATATATATATATATTTATAAATATGCATATATCTATATGTTTATATGTATATATATGTATGTGCATATATATACATGATTAAACGAAATAATTTTAAATTTATGTGCTAATAAGCAAGATTTATAGCTACTCATATCTATTTTAACGTTTCCTCTGATGAGATGACCCATTCATTGAAAATCCATGGATTAAGGAAAAAACTTTAATAATTATTTGTACTCCTTTTTCAAACAATAAAATTTGTTGTAATTCTGCATAATTTAACTCAGATTTTCCTATTATATTGTATATATACGTATATGCATGTATATGCAGATATACATATATGTATATGTTATGAGAAAAATAGAAAAAACCGAATGAAATTATTAAAAAATCAACGTTTCGTCCTTATTTCAGAGGACATATTATTAAATAATAAATGTTGCACCACATGGACGAAACAGAAGGTTCCAGTATTAACCATTGGCGGAGGCTCGCTGGTGTGTTGTGGGGTGAACATTGTCCATATAAGGAATGCCCCCCCCCCCCCGGTGTGAAGGCATTAGTGGTCAACAGGGAGCTTCTTGGATACAACCTTCTCCTTGGAATGGACACTATTACGCAGCTGAGTGGAATCACCGTGGACAGCGCCAGTGATGTGAAGTTTTCCCAATGCGAAGAACAGGTCTGCATGGCGATCACTCTTGATGAACCTGACTTCCATGCGTAATACGACAAAGGCACAAACACGTGGATCACGTCTTGGAAGTGGTCAGGCGACCAGCCACTAGTGTCCTTGCGGAATCGGCTGACAGAGTATCCCCCTCCCGCGTGGTACAAGGCAGAACTTCAGGTTTGAATGGATAATGGCTGGCTGGTTCCGTACCGAGAGGATGAGCTCAGGCCACCAAGGGGGCTGATTCCTCTGATGGCCATCAGGCAAGAGAATAAACAGAAGGTCCACCCCATCATTGATTACCCGGAACTTAATGAACACGTCGACCTGCACATGGCAGGGGCTGATGTCTGCGCACATAAACTGAGGGAGTGGCAACAGCAGGGGGCACACATGGCAATCCTGGACTTGCGAAGACCCTACCTGCAGATACGCATTGTTTGACCAGGCTGGGGTTCGACCTGAACATGGCCCGAACATTATGATAGCAATTATGCAGGCGAACTGGCGTCAGGATGAAGCTGTGCGAAAGGTGATGTCATTGTATATTGACAACATTTTTGTGAATGAAAGCCTCATGCCTGCCTGTCGTGCAAGAGCCAGAGAGCCTGCAAGTTGGAGCGAAAGTTCTTGGCTTGCATGTGAGTGGCAGTGCAGATGGGCTCCACTGTGGAAGAGGTGGTGACATCCCGGAAGTTCCATCCAACATCACGTGTCGGAGCATTTTTTTCTGTCTGCAGAAAACTGGTGGGCTACTTCCCCGTGGGTGGCTCTGGGTGACGGTGGCGGCCATAAAGCGACATGTGACTTCCATGTCAATGGGATGGGACGATGAGGTGTGCGATCCTGCCCTGCGAAGCATGTTGGTGGAAACTGTGGCCAGAGTGACTGAGGATGACCTGTGCAAGAAAGCTGTTGTGTCGACAGGAGTGAGTTTACAGTTTGGGTGGATGCCGGCTCACTCGCCCTGGATGTTGCTCTGGCGGTCAATGGATTTATCGTAGAAGATGCCTGCTGGTTTCGGCCGGAAAATGACGCCGGGCTCATAAACCTGGCTGAGTTTGATTCTACACTCAAAGGGGTAAATCTGGCGCTACAATGGTAGGCCAGAGTGCTACACATCGTCACATACTTGATGTACGTGCATTAGTGGATAACTGATATCTTGAGCGGGAAATCACGGTTGACAACGAAGGCATTGGCCGAAATGCTAATATGGAGACGACCTGCTACCCTAACCGAGATCATCAAGGAATTCAACCTGGCCATAGATGTGACACTGGTGCAATCCTGTTAGAATCGCGTGGATTGCCTGACCAGAGTGCCACGCTGTTGGCTGGACCTGCCAAAAGAAGTAGACGAACCGGCACCTGCGAATTGCACCATGGTGGGCGTCGGCTTAACCCAGGCCGTGTTGCCGATGTCCATTGCCAAAGTGAGCACCCCGGTGTAAAACAAACCCTTTACTTAACCAGGCTGGTCGACCCCTATGTGTCAAAGAGGGACGTGAAATCTGTTGTAAGGAGCTGCGAAACCTGCCGGTCGATCGACCCAGCACCCGTCCGATGGAAGAAGGAAAAACTGAGTGTGAGAGGAAATTGGAGCAGGCTTGCAATGGACGTAACTCACCACAACAGCAGGCATTATTTGACAGATTGTCTAGATTTGCATTGTGGCGGGCCCTTCAACGGCAAGACTCGGCTGCTGTTGTTCATGAGCTGGAAAGTGTCTTCCTTGAGCGTGGTCCCCTTTCTGAGATACTGACCAACAATGGCACCACCTTTGTTAGCGAGCAGTTCAAACAGTTTGCAGATGGCTGGGGTATATGTCTGCGATTTCGGTGCACCCAATTATTGAGAGAAACCACAGGACCGTCAAGACCCTCACAGCTAGGAAGGGGTGTACGGTGCCTGAGGCGGTCTATAGGTATAACATCACCCCTAAGGATGACATTTCATCCTCTGCCACACCAGCCGAAGCACTGCACAGATACCACATCAGAGTGAGAGGCGTGGAGACCAGCCAATTGCCTGAGCTAGAGGTGACAAGAGAGAGCATTAAAGAGGGGCATGTCGTCTGGGTTAAAAAACCCCACGGCAAGTGCATCACACGCTACAGAATCGGGCGTGTTACTGAGGTGATCAGCCCACAATCGGTGCGGGTTGACGGGATTCCCCATCACACCAAGGATCTTCAATCGACATCACAAGTGCAGCCGCCACTCGGTGATGAGAGCGAGACTGGATCCAAGACCAGTGAACCATCATTCTGGATTATGCTGCCTTCGTCTGACAACGACCCTGAGATTAGCAGCCTTAGGTTCACCGACCCTGAAACCGAGGACAGAAGCACAGGCAATGACGAAACCCCCGGTCTCCCTCTCTGAAGAAGCACCCAAAGAAAAAGGCCACCATGTTCCTGTCCTCTCTGTGATGATGATATCGGAGAGGAGTGTGGCGAAAATTGTGGGAACGCAGGCTTACCTCTTAAACGGCCTTGGTGTGCGCTTTGTGATGCGGCCTTGTATAACAATGCAGTCTCACAGAAACTTGTGTGCTCTCACGTACATATGCAAATTTGGGGGACTCTGTCTTTTATAAAAACATGCTCCTGGAATAGATGGGAACAGACGTGAAAACGAGTCTACGGAAACGCGGCTGCAGTGAGCTGAGGTTTTGTGTACTCTTTTTTCTTTGCAACAACAACTACAATCAGCACCATCTCATTTCCATAAAGTGATCAGTTGGATTAGCATAAAACCGGAAAGGCAGCCATTTTTTTCTTTTCTTTTTGCGTGCGTAAGAATGCACAAGAAACAGGTGTGTACTGATTTTTTAATGCCTTTTAATTACGCAATATGTTACAAAATCAGTTTAATCGAGGCATGAACAAATCTGAATTCTACTGAACAATCTTTGACTTCTTCAGGCGGAGTATTTTTTCTTTTAGTAATAAAGTCAGTTATTGCTTGTCGCAACAGTCTTCATAACAAATACGTTTTACCGTTAATTGTATTCCAAGATTCGTTTATTACTGTTTTCGGTTGTATGAGTTTTATTTTTGTTTCTCGTGCATTCTTTTCTCATTTTCTTTCAATTCTTTGTAACCCATTACATCAGTCATCACATTAATATTTCTCTCCTTGTATTCGTTTGATAGAAGATTTTCACGCCGACTACTCACTTGGTTTTCTTTTGGTTAAAACTTCCTCTCCAAAATTCTTGACCTCTTGCTTAGTCCTAAGCCATATTTGTAACTTAGCTACTCAGCCCCTTGTGGAGAGATTATTCGAGACGACACTAGTTAATCTAACCTTTGCTTAGTCTTGTGATCTATTTTGTCTCTAAACTGCTGAGCCCTTGTAGCGGGATTATTTGAGGCATTCACCATCCATTTTGCCTTTTAACTACTCAGCCCGGTTTTGACAAGATTATTTGGAACAATTATGGTTGACACCTGACCCAAAGAGCCAGAGGTATGATCCGTGCCCCCAACTTAATTGGCTATGAACATATTATGCAAAAATTATTGCATTTTCCCCTTTTTGTCACTATACAGTTTAAACTTTATTTATCTTCGGCAGTCCTCTATTCAACACGAGCACTGTTTATTCACTTACTACTTATACTTTCCACTAACCTACTTTGTTCATAAACCGAACAATTCAGAGCCCCGTCACTAACTTCCATGTCCTATTCATCTCTCATTGCTAAGTGGTGTACCATTACTGGGAAATCTGATTCATTGTCTGAATTCCGTCGCCAACGTTCAGACTGTGTACTAGCAACTTCATTAATTTTCACATTCTCCATCTCTGTATCTGAGCTCAGACGATCCTGTGACCAAAAATAAAACAAACTATTAAGGTCAGTTGTTCCACCTTTCATGCGTGTACCCAGCACTATCACTCTCATTAACTGATAGCACACAAACTGTTCAAGTGTGTTCATGTGTGAGCTGGTCTGCGCCGAAGCAGCCCGATCATGAAGTGCCATCATAAACTCAGAAACTCACCAGCCAAACCCGACAGTACCTCTATAAGAAATCGCTCCCAATTCATCCCAACACCCAGCATTTCGTTCTTTTTTTTACTATTTTTGTACTATTTCCCTATTTCTACTTCCTTGCATGAATAAAATATTACCGATAAAACAGAAGAAAAATTCCGAAAGTGAAGCAAGAAAAGAACAAAAAAATGAACAATATTACTCACCGACCGTTTGTCGTTTGTTTCTTTCTTTACAACTGCATTCTCTTCAGTGGTAACCTTTATTTTTTTACCCTGTTTCCCAAGTTTAGTCGCTGCTGCCGCCCATATCGTTACAAATATCTCTCCACTTTTCTTTTCCTTCTCTTCCTTTGCTGTGACGTCAACTCGTGCCTGGGCTTGGTCATTTGTATACGTGAGCTATCACTGCTGCTATGTACGCTTCTATTGCTTCGTTACATATATGTGTACATATATGTATGTGTATATATATATATATATATATATATGTATATGCATATATGTGTATATGTATATATATGAGTATATGTATATGCATATATGTGTATATGTATATATATGAGTATATATATATACACATATGTAAGTGTATATATATATATATATTTGAAAATTTTTGGGGGTACAGAATTTAATAATGGCTAAATACAGACCAATCAATATGACGATTTAAAAAATAAAAAAATGAAAATAAAGGTTAGCTAACCAGGTTTAGTTCCTCGCTCAGCAGAGCTAAACTGAGGAAAATACGATTAAAAAAAATGTCATGAATATGGCAGGGAAGAAAAAAAAGCGAAAAATAAATGGGGGAAAAATTACATAGAAACTAAATTAAGTCCTAAAAGATTTTCTTTTTGCTTACAAAGAGAAGGTCTCAAAGACTTAATAAAATAAACAATAGTCTCTAGAATTGTAAATGAAAGGGCGAGTGCGACTTACTCAAGATCGTAAACATATCAGCACTGAAATTTGTGGCACATGCAAGGTTATTTATAAGGTGCTCGCAAATCGCAGAACGATACATATTATTCAGAACATCTCTCTCTATATATATTTATATACGAGAATCATTCAATAAATTAAGGGAAGTTTTCATTATAAACACTTTTCATAAACATAGAAGCTTACTTTTTTCTTTTTCTTTTTTTTTAAATAGTCTCTCAACAATATCACACATGTTTCCCATCTGTGCCCCAAGCTTTCATATTTCTTCAACAAAAAAATTTTTGATTGATGTCTCAGTCAGTCGCTCACAATACTTTGGACTTTATAGTCACTTTCAAAGTTCGTGCGTCTTATGAATACGTTAAAGGGAGGGAGCAAACAATTTGAAAGGGGTAAAGTCTGGGCTGTAAGGAGGATGCAAAAGCAGTTCCCAGCCCAGCTTGTTGCTTTTCTCTGCTGTCTGGTCTGCTGTGTGAGACCTTGCATTTTCTTGATGTAAGATGACTTTTTCTGACTGATGACTTCTACATTTGTTCTTCATGTCTGTTTTGACCTGCCTCAGCAATTCATAGTAATCGGCACTTTTGACAGTGCTTCTTTTCAAAAATGAAATGGTGACTGGGCTTTGCATACCCCAAAAAAACGGTGAGCATCACCTTCTTCGTGGACTGCTGAAGAGCTTACATATGGATGGGCTGCCATTTGGACTCAGGCTCATAGTGCCAAACTCATGTCTCATAACACGTTAACACCTTCTTCAGAAACTCATTACCGTCCTTCTCATAGTGGGAGAGACACTGATGGGACAACTCGACCCTCCCCCCTTTTGTGCTCTGCAGTTAGCATCTGTGGCACCAACTATCTACTACACATTTGATTACCAATCATGTTTAGTGTGCATAGTGTATCAAAAGCGAAAATAGTTTCTTGTTTTCCAATGATAAAAAATAAGATTTTTTCTGGGACTTTATTTCATTTTAGTCAATGTAAAAGTTACATTAATTATATAAAAATTTGTGGTCAAGGTGATGGATACCGCTAGCATAGATGTTGCTAATAAAGTTTACACTTGAGTAGCTAGGTACGGAATTTCAGTCTACCGCTTTTGATATATATTATGTAATATTTTTGTTTCCGTTTACAAGTGATCGAGTGTTAACTATTCTGGACTTTTACCCAAATCATTTGTATATTTAGTTTTGGTACTATTTGTCTTATTTCTTGGGTGTCTTATAATCTTACTCATTTTATCCCTTTTTGTTCTTCTCATCTTTTCATCAATTTTGCTTACCCACCTTTTTTCCTGTCTGATTTGACATTGATGTAAGAGCTGAAAAGGAGTGCTCTGTTTATTGTTTGGCCACTTGCCAAGTAAAAAATACAATAACTGTTAAAACTTGGTTAGTTAGGGAGTGAATATAAATTAAGTGTTTTTTTTTATAAGTTATCGAATGTTAACTATTCTGAACTTTTATTCAATCATATGTTTAACTTTGCTATCATACATCGTTAAAAGTTAATATTGGAGATATAAATTATTTGAAAGGAAATTGAGTTAGGAAATTAGTTAAAAACAATTTAATTTTATTAACCTACTCAGTTGTGACGTATGTGCTAAAAAACTTTAACTATTTAATGGAAGTTATAAGCATTATAAGTTTCATGATTATTGACTGTAAGTAAAGTAATAAATTTCCCAATACCTTACCTTTTTCTTTTTTTTTTTTACACAGGAATCACCGCTTATAAAGGTCCGGAGGCCACTCGAGGATAAGGGTTAATGGATACACATTAGTCGATGTGATTATAGTGTAATAAACATAAGTAGTAGGAATTTTGTAAATTAGATTACTTTGGGGGAGGGCTCATCAAGAACTTGTTTACATTGGACTTGAAGACAATCAGATTGTAGCTGGAAAGCAGGCATTCGGAAGAGAGTTCCACAGGCTTACAGTTCTAAGAAAGAAGCTTTGTTCACGGAATCTGCATTTAGGTTTAGGCACAAATAAAGTGTAGGAAATTATTGATAGTTGTTTTGGCTAGACGAGTGTTTTTCATGAAAGGTTGGCGAGGAGGGATATAGATTGAAGCTCAGCTGAGCATTTCCCATGAAAATAATGATAAAGCAGAGACAGGCTTGCAATGTCTCTTCTGTAGGAAAGAGGTTGCAGGAAAAAGAAAAGGCATCCCCGACTAAGCTACAAAGTCTATTTTGAACTCTGTCAAGGCAGAATAAGCTGCTTCTAACAGCTCTTGCCCAGATGTGGCAACAGTACTCCATTGTTGGCCGTACCTGGCTTTCATATAGGCAGAGAATTGCATCAGGAGTGAGATATCTACTGGAGTGGTAGAAGAATCCTACCATTTTTCTAGCGACCTTGGCAATGGATTTGATATATGCATTCCATTTCAGATCAGGCATAAAGATCAAGCCCAGAAGCTTGTCAAAACATGAAACCTCCCCAAGACAAGAGCCATTCATTTCAACTGATACCAGATTGGCATCAGAGCGTAGATGGTCTAGAGATAGAAACTTAGTTTTAGATGCATTAAAAGTAACCATCCACCTCTTTCCCCATTGTACTACATGCTCAAGATCAGAGGAGAGAGAATCAGAGAGAACTTGGTCATTTACAGTCTTCGATGTGCTACCATAGATTGTAGTGTCGTCAGCAAAAATGTCTACGAATGATATAAGGATTTAATTTGGAAGATCATTTATGTAGATCAGGAAGAGAGTTGGGCCCAGGATGGACCCCTGAGGGACACCAGCATTAATACTGAGAGCTTCTCATTTCTGCCCACCAACCATTACTCTTATGAACCTATCAGAGAGAAATGATTTAATAATTGAGAAAACATTTCCAGCTATACCATAGCTGGAGATCTTGTGAAGTAGTCCATTACGCCATACCTTATCAAAGGCTTTTGATATGTCAAGAGCAATTGCCCTAAAGAGGAAGCCTCCATCGAGAGATTCGCTAATCCTATGAGATATAATTGTAAGCACGTCTGCTGTAGATCTAGCAGAACAGAAACCATATTGCACGTCACTGGGAAGGTTTTTTTTACTGAGATGGTTGACTACTTCTCTATTTAAGACGGATTCAAGCAGCTTACTCATGATGCACAGGAGACATTGGTCTGTACTGAGAGGGGGATGATTTATCACTTGAGTTTTTAAATACAGGGCATACTAATGAGATTCTCCAAGGTGTTGGGGAGCATTTCTCCTTAAGACAACACTTACATAATTGGAATGCCGTTGCTTTACTGAAATCAGGGTTTTTGATAAGCTTGGCAACCTCGTGTACAGATATTTGTATGTCACATAGCGTGTTTTCAGATACATGAGGAAATACTGGGGGTTGGTGGCCTTGGTCATAAAGGGTAGAATTAGCTGCAAAGATCTTAGCAAAGAGTTTGGCTTTGTCTGATGCTGACGAGATTATCTCAAGTCCATTGATGATAGTTGGGGTAGCGCACAAACTTCTGTTCAGGATTCTGTTTGCTATTTGCCAAAACTGATAGGACCCTAGCCGCTGTTCAGCTACTTTGGTCTTGACGGACTGAGCATACAACTCTCTCGCATTCTTTATTACTTTTTTACAGAGGTTGCTGGCGGACCTGAAAGCGGCTTTAGTCTTAGAACATCTATTATGATGGAAAAAATGATTTCTGTGTGCAATGGCAGCAGCACATTCTGCAGAGAACCATGGCTGGCTGTTAGGTTTTTGCTGGAACTTTTTCGAGGGTATGAAACTGTATACCTACAATTAACCATTCCATCAGGTCTGATACTATAAAGGACACATCCTTTTTAAACATAAAACGCAGAGGTAGATCTGATATGAATGTGTGGAAGCTATCCCAGTCAGCCATTGAGTATCAATATACTGTATGATGGAGAGGTACGTCTGAGGACCTATTACAGTTCATTTTTATCTTAACTGATACAACAGAGTGGTCGGAAAATCCAAGTGGAGACAGAACATAACTCAGGGCAAGTTGTGAGAAAAAGGTCTAGGAGACTTACATACTGGCCGTTAGTGTTGGGGACACGGGTGAGTTCATGAACAATCTGAGTGATGCCATAAGCAATGGAAAAATCGTGACAGAACTTCCCCTTGTCATCGGTCTTGTTTGAATAGGTTAACCATTCCACATTGTGAGCATTGAAGTCTCCATAAGAATCAGGTACGTCCAAGGATGAAATACTGTTGCCACATCTGGGCAGGAGCTGTTAGAAAGGACTTGTCCTGCCTTGATAGAGTTCAAAATAGACTTCATAGCCTCGTAGGAGATGTCCTTTTCTCTTCCCTTCAACCTCTATCTCACAGAAGAGACGTTACGAGTTTGTCTCTGATGTATTGTTATTTTCATGGAAAGTGTTCAACTGAGCTTATTTTCATGGAAAGTGTTCGACTGAGTCTATGGTCCCCCCTCGCCAAACTTTCACAAGAAACACTCGTCTAGCTGTAAACACTATCAATAATTCCCCCCACTCTTTATCTGTGCCTAAACCTAAACGTGGATTCCATGAACAAAGCTTCTTTCTTAGAACTGCACGCCTGTGGAATTGTCTTCCATTTTCCTGCTTTCCGGCCGACTACAATATGGTTGTGTTCAAGTCTAACGTAAATAAGTTCTTGATGAGCCGTTCCATATAAGTTAACAAATTTACCGAATTTCAGTTACTAATGATTACTATATTGTCCAATTACTACTGTACACTCTTTAACCCTTATCCTCGAGTGGCCTCTTGGCCTTGATAATGTGGCGATGCCCGTGTAAAAAAAAAATGTTTGCTCAGGGATACACAGACAGGACGTAGTCAATTTTCTCATATGCTTTTAAAGATAGTAACTCCACTGTGGTGGGAGCAATAGAGTGCAAATATGAACGCGGTAGTGTGAGCAAGGGTAAATTAGGATCTTTTCTTGAGATGCCCCTGCCACATGGAAAGTCGTCTTTAATGTAGGCACATACTCCATGCTCATGGCAATCTTGGGGGTCGGGTTTAGAGGTTAAGTTAAAGTATCCTTTAATTACGAACTCATCTAGGGAAGTAGTCGGTCCAATGCCGGTCTCGCTTAGGAATAATAGGTCAGGTTTAGTCTCCTGTAATAGAGTTTGAACCTCTGGAAGGTTGGAACGTAGACCCTTGATGTTGGAGAAGTAGACATGGTAGTGGGGTTCTATGTTGGAAGTTGGAGAAGTTGGAGATCTGGGTTCCATCGAGTATTTTTTCTTGGAAACCTTTCATGATTGGGATTTGTGGAATAGGTCGACAGACTTCCTGTCAATAAACAAGATATCTGGAACTTTATTTTACTTACAACTAATAATTATGGAACTTAAAATGCCTGTGCCTTCTTTTATTTATTAAAATAAATAAACAGGACTAAACACAGTTGATTAGGTCAACTAACAGTGATTGTTTTTGACAAATTTACCCACTGTATTTTCTTTAAAAATAAATTTATGTTGACAATAGTAACATATATTCATTGTTCTTATTTCTTGAACACTTTGCTCATTTAATTCCTTTTTGTTCTTTTCATTTTTTCATAATTTCTCCTAACCTAACTTTTCTTATCTCTGATTTGAATTTGATGTGGATGTTGAAAGAGGGTGCTCTACCGATAATGTTAAATATCTAGACTGTGTGTATCGAGAAATCATTTTGAAAAAAAAAATATTCACCGAGTAACAAATACAAGAGAACATGACATAATTATGAAATGTGCCAAAAAGTCATTTGAATGCAAATTATGAACCTGACACCGGGCACACCTGCATCGGAAAAAAACAACAAAGTATTATATTTTAAAGCTCATTTCGGCAAAAGGTTACACAGGTGTACGTTTTTATCAAAATAATTTCTCAGTACACATGGTCTAGAAATTTAACAATAGTTTGGATATTTGTCAAGTAAAGTGCTATAAATGTTAAAAATGTGGGTAGTTAAGTAGAGAATTTCATTCTAATGCGTTTAATATAAATTATATGTTGTTATTTTACTTATGTCTTGAACACCTGATAACCTTACTCATTTTTCCCTTTTTGCTATCTTTTCATCATTTTTGCTGATTCACCTTTTCTCATCTCTGATTTGACTAACATTGATGGGGATGTTGAAAGAAATGTTGTATTGATCGTTTGGATACTTGTCAACCAAACTGGACGCATTCCATTCAGAATAATCAGAGACCTTTCCTTCTTTGAAGTTTCACATCAAAGAGCTAACCTTTTTTGGTTGTTGTTGTTGTCTGTGTGAAATTCTCCCGCGTTGCCTCTGGAGATAATTCTTATCAACTCACCCAACTTTGTTAAACAGGATGGTGACGTTGTAAATTGCCTCCGCCATTTCAGATAATCAACAATCGTTTTACAATATCACTGAAATATGATTCAGGATTAAAGAGTTGGCCTTCAGCACATTCAGTCTATAATTCACTTTGCTTTCCCTTTTTTTGCTTTGAGGCTGTTTCACTCCTAATTTATTTAGGGAAAGGAAATGTTTTGCTTCTGTTTAAGTCAATTGACTATAATTATGAATTTGATGTTGCAGTTTACAAAGATGTGACTTTTCGGCCACAATTATCAATACTCCAACATCATCATATCATCATATTCGGTTTAACATCTGTTTTACATGTTACCATGTGTTAGGCGACTTTTAGAAATTAACTTTCAAACTAATAGTATTTCTGGTCTGATATTCATCACTATTTCTCTCAAGTCCATCCTTATCACTTCCTTTCATGTTTTTTTTTTTTTGCTTTCTCCTGTGAACTAAACCTGCTACCTTAACTGTACACTGCATCTATTAACTCAGGAATTTTAAACCATTCTTTCAACGTGGCCATATCATTAAAATATACTCTTCTGCACACATCTCCATTTGGTGTCCATATTTAACCTTCGCCTGAAATTATCAGATCTAAGCCTGTCTTTATGACTAACATTAAACATCCATCATATCACTATTGTATAATTTCTTTCCATGCAACGCATATCCTCAACTCTTACTGGCAAGGTCTCACTTCAATGCATCATCAGACTACATGCCTGATAGATTCTTCCCTTCATCGACATTCTGCTGGTTAGTAATAGCAAAAACTCCCTAAACTCCTAATTATTTCAATCACTCTAACACCTTTACCTCCCTTTACTGAAATGGTGTCACTAATGTAACACATTTTCTGGACGTCAGTAATTTCATTGAAGTTGTATACCCAATGCTTGCGAGTATCAAAAAAATTGAGTTGCACCTGACAAAAAATTCTTTATTCTTTCCACATGTAAAATTCTTAATGTTTTACTCTTGGGAAAAATAAATTTTACACTTTTTCAAATAACTCTACCTTGAAAAAAAAGAAAGAAACAAACAAAAAAAACGAAACAGTTTTATTTTCTTAATTAGTTTCATGGTAATGTTTGAAAAACTTTCTTTTGTTTTTTTTTAACACAGAGATCACCACTTATCAAGGCCCGGAAGCCACTCAGGGATAAGGGTTATTGCAAGTACATTACATTAGTCTGGAGATTTGATGAAGTGTTTACGTAAGGGGGCGGTTCATTAGGAATTTGTTAACATTGGACTTGAACACATCCAAGTTGTAGTCCGGTGGGAAGCAGGAAGACGGAACAGAGTTCCACAGGCGTGCAGTTCTAAGAAAGAAGCTTTGTTCATGGAATCCACGTTTTGATTTAGGCACAGATAAAGAGTGGGGGAATTTTTTCACAGTGGATTCGGCTAGACGGGTGTTTTTCATGAAAGATTGGCGAGGGGGGACCAGAGATTGGAGTTCAGACGAGCACCTGCCATGGAAATAACGATAAAACAAGGATAGGCTCGCAACGTCTCTTCTGTGGGAGAGAGGTTGCAGGGTAGAGAAAAGGACATCCCCCACTAAGCCACAAAGTCTATTTTGTACTCTGTCAAGGCAGGATAGGCTGTTTTTTGCAGCTCCTGCTCAGATATGGCAACAGTATTCCATCCTTGGACGTACTTGGCTTTTATATAGATAGAGAATTGCATCAGTAGCGAGATATCTTCTGGAGCGGTAGAAGGATCCCACCATCTTTCCAGCGACCTTGGCAACAGACTTGATGTATGTGTTCCATTTCAGATCAGGAGTAAAGGTCAAACCCAGAAGCTTGTCAAAACACAGGGCCTCACCCAAACGAGAGCCATCCATCACAATTGATGCCAGATGGGGATCAGAGCGATGATGATGTAAGGATAGGAGTTTGGTTTTGGATGCATTAAAGGTAACCAGCCACATCTTCCCCCACTGAACCACGCGCTTGAGATCAGAGGAGAGAGAATCAGAGAGAACTTTGTCATTTACAGCCTTTGATGTGTTGCCGTAGATGGTCGTGTCATCAGCATAGATGTCAACAAATGATTTAAGTATGTGTTTAGGGAGGTCATTGATGTAGATCAGGAAGAGAGTTGAGCACAAGGATTGACCCCTGAGGGACTCCAGCATTTATATTGCAGGCCTCCGATTTTTGTCCATCTACCACTACTCTTATGAGCCTATCGGAGAGAAATGATTTAATGATTGAGAAAACATTTCCAGTTATACCGTAGCTGGAAATCTTGTGAAGTAGACCCTTATGCCATACCTGGTCGAAGGCCTTTGATATGTCAAGAGCAATTGCCCTAGAAAGGAAGCCTTTGTCAAGAGATTCACTAATCCTGTGGGATATAACCGTCAGCACATCTGCGGTAGATCTTGCAGAGCGGAAACCATATTGTGTGTCACTAAGAAGGTTGTTCCTGCTGAGGTGGTTGACTATTTCTTTATTTAATATGGATTCCAGCAACTTACTCATAACACACAGGAGACTTATTGATCTGTACTGAGAGGGAGATGACTTATCACCTGAATTCTTAAATACAGGGCAAACTGATGAGGTCTTCCAGGGAGTCGGAAAGCACTTCTCCTTAAGGCAGCGCTTAAACAGTTTCGTAAGTATGGGAGCAAGTTCTGGTTGAAGCTTTTTTAACACTATAATTGGGATGCCATCAGGGCCAGTTGCTTTACTGGAATCTAGGTTCTTGATTAGCTTGGCGACCTCATGCATGGATATTTGTATGTTACCTAGCTTGTTCTGTGTTATAGGAGGAAATATGGGGAGTTGATGGCCTTCGTCGCATAGGGTAGAATTAGCTGCAAAGTTCTTTGCAAATAGTTTGGCCTTGTCTGACGCTGACGAGATGACCTCTGGTCCATTGATAATGGTTGGGATAGAACACACACTTCTGTTCAGGATCCTATTTGTTATTTGCCAAAACTGGTGGGAACCAAGCCGCTGATCAGCTACTTTGGATTTAACAGACTGGGCATATAGCTCTCTTGCATTTCTTATTACTCTTTTACAGTGGTTGCTGGCAGTCCTGAAAGCAGCTTTAGTCTCAGTGCATCTATTACGTTGGTAGCTATGGAAAAAGTGATTTCTGTGCGCGATAGCAGCAGCACATTCTGGGGAGAACCATGGCTGGCTGTTAGGTTTTTGTTGGAATTTTTTAGATAGTATGAATTGGTCTATGCCTACAAGTAACCATTCGGTCAGATCTGATACTATAGAGGACACTTCCTTTTTAAACATGGAGTGCAGAGGTAAATCAGATATGAATGTACGGAAGCTATTCCAGTCAGCCATAGAGTATTGGTATACAGTACGGTGGAGGGGTACGTCTGGGGGCTTCTTACATTTCGTTTTTATCTTAACTGATACGACGGAGTGGTCGGAGGATCCTAGAGGAGAATGAACGGAACATGAACATAGCTTAAGGGAAGTTGAGAGAAAAAGGTCTAGGAGGCTTGCATATTGACCGGGTGTATTGGGTACACGGGTGGGTTCACGAACAATCTGAGTGAGGTCATAAGCAATGGCAAAATCATGACAAAACCTCCCCTTATCATCTGTCTTATTTGAATGGGTCAGCCATTCCACGTTATGGATGTTGAAGTCACCACAGATGTGGATGTTAGCCGAGGGATGTGAAGACAGTATGTGGTCTATTTTCTCAGATATGCTTTTAAAGATAGTAACTCCGCTGTTGTGGGGCCTATAGAGGGCAAATATAAATGCAGTGGTGTAAGCAAGTGCAACCCTGAAGCACATATAGGGTAAATTAGGATCTTCTCTAGAGATATCCCTGCCACACGGGAAGCCATCCTTAATGTAGGCACATATTCCATGCCCATGGCGATCTTGGGTGTCAGATTTAGCTGTTAATTTAGAGTATCCGTTAATTATGAACTCATCTGGGGAAGTGGTTGGCCCTATTCCAGTTTCACTTAGAAATAATATGTCCAGTGTTGTCTCCTGTAATTGGGTTTCAACCTCTGGATGGTTGGAACGTAGACCCCTGATGTTGGAGAAGGAGACCTGGTAGTAGGGGTCTATGTTGGAAGATGGGGTTCTAGGTTTAATGGAGTTTTTATTCTGGAGATATTTCATGTTGAGGTTTTGGGATTTGTGGAATAGGTCGGCATACTTGGTTAGAGCAGTACAGAGAGGGAAAGTAAGAGAGAAAAAGACAGGAAAATGTTTTTTTTTTTTTTGTAGCACACGAAAAGGTAAAGCCGTAATAATTACCCACTAGTATGGCATCGAGAGGCCCCACCAGAGACTACTGCATGGTCTAGATCCACTCACCAAATGGCAATACAGCAGTCCCAGTACTTTGCGCCTGCTGATAGGACAGCCTCCTTAGTGGTTAATCCAAGGTTCGGGTCCCTGACTATCAGGCGGATAACGTCAGCCCAGACAAAACGTTTACCTCCAGCACCCTTACTAGTGACATGGCTACAAGGACAGACAGAGACAGAAAAATTTCCGACATCTCAGACTACTGGCCATCAAGTACTACCGACCTTTAAGCAGCTTTTTCTTCACCCTTTGTCAGAAAAATCACTCATTGAATCAGGACTGAATGACAAAATAGGAGAAGCGAGAGTTACTGGAGCTGCCGATAACACATCCACTGTATTATCTACTCTCCATTTAAAAAAAAAAAAGAAGGTGGGGGAGGAAGGGAATGGGTACAAGTGACTTATTAATATCTAAGTAGTAAGTCCGGTACTAAGTTAACAATTCAGGACACTGTTGATGATAATCTCCCCTCCCATATTAATGGGTGGAAGTTTGTCGTTATCTATCGAAATTGAATCATTAGAGTTTCACCTTATAATTAATTAAAATCCAATAATTAACTATTATCAATTTGTAAAGTCGGCTTAATATTAATTTACATTCGAGTTTAGATAATTATTCAAGGTTTTACTTTAAGAGGTTCGTTTTCATGAGTAACTGTTTCTTTGCACTGTATTATATTTCGAATGTACTTGAACATAAGGCTAACTATATTAGATGGTTTGATTGGCCAGCAAGGAAGCAAGCATTTTCAATACAGGCAAGCTTGCAGTAATAGTATATATTAATTATACTACTTAAATAAAGTCCTAACTTTATCTACTCTAATAGAGAATAATTTCCGGCATTTTTTCTTTTATCGTTAGTTGCCGGCATTTTGTTTGCTTTTATTGTTTAACTTTGTAGCATGGGGGGATGACGGATAAGACAGGAGAATACAGACAAGAAGACAGGAGAAATACAGACAAAATACATAAATAAAACACGAAAAACAAGTTTAAACAAGGTAGCATAAAAAACATTTAGGATTAGTTTTAAAAAAATACTTAACGTTTTTGCCATAGTGTTCCCTCCGCCGTCTTTTTGTCAACTGGTAGCTGGCATATCATGTCTTTCTAGAGCGTAAGATTTCTACTTCCGGATAACTTGGTCGAGTGCCTATCTATTTATAGAATAAAAGTCGTTACGTTCAGATGTCTAAAATATTTAATTTACATTTTTTTTATTGTTAAAAAAGTTCTAACTTAAAAAAAAAATTTTTTTTATAAAGTCCTAAGTTTATCTACTCTAATAGAGAATAATTTCCGGCATTTTTTCTTTTATCGTTAGTTGCCAGCATTTTGTTTGTTTTTATCGTTTAACTTTGTAGCCTGGGGGGATGACGGATAAGACAGGAGAATACAGACAAGAAGACAGGAGAATACAGACAAAATACATAAATAAAACACGAAAAACAAGTTTAAACAAGGTAGCATAAAAAAACACATTTAGGATTAGTTTTTAAAAAATACTTAACGTTTTTGCCATAGTGTTCCCTCCGCCGTCTTTTTGTCAACTGGTAGCTGGCAAATCATGTCTTTCTAAAGCATAAGATTTCTATTTCCGGATAACTTGGTCGAGTGCCTATCTATTTATAGAATAAAAGTCGTTACGTTCAGATGTCTAAAATATTTAATTTACATTTTTTTTTATTGTTAAAAAAGTTCTAACACTCAAGAAATCGTAAACTACAACAACAAAAAAACACAATTTTAAATAAAATGCATTATAATGTTTTAATGTGAGTAGATGATTTGTAAGACTTTTTATAAATGGTAAGATTACAGAATAGTTAACACACGAGAACTCAAAAACTAAATTAAAGAATTGGCATAACCCATCTAATTTTAACGTTGGGAACTACTTTTTAAGATTTTTTTTAGCAGTATCAATGTCACAAATCATTTTAACTCGTTTACACTAGGTGGATTCGATGGACGAATTTTATTCTAATGCGTTTTATGTAAATTATGTTTTTTTTTTTTTTAGAGTTTACGAGTTCTATTCTGTACTATTACTGTTACTATTCTGTACTTTCTTTTGTCGTTGTTACTCTAAAGTGCATAATATATTAGAATATTGTTTAATTTTTATAAGAAACACTGTTTTAAGAAGGATGTTATAGTTTACTTGAAACATTGTGTATAGTGTTAAAAGAATTTTGTTTTTGAAAGCAATACAATGTAATTTTTATTACCTTTTTACTCGCTGAATAATAATATTACATGTTTCTTCCTGACCATGTATTGTATAGAGTCTATAAACCGCAGCCACACATAGCAAAAATCATTATTCGGATATGTAATTGGTTAAATTAAAATAGCATATGTTTTTAACAACAAAAATATGTATTTCTATTCTATTTTTGTCAAATAAAATTTTAACCTACTTGTACCTATTTTACAATGGCATTTTTTCATAAAAACATCAGAATTAGAGAGGTGATAATAGCTCAGTGGTTAATGATACAGACTGATAACCTGGTGTTACAAAAAAGGTCTCCCTTTTCTTGTAAGAAAAACATTAGATAAGTAAAAATGAGAGTAGATAGACCGAGATTCGAACCTCGTAAGCAAGGTTCAGGAATAGGGCCAGAAATGGAATTTTCGCATTGTTCAGTTTTCACATAAAATAGTTTAGATATGTTGTTTGAAAAAGAATTTAATTATTCAATTCTTTTTATGAAAACTGAATTAAAATAAGGTCAGTTAGAAGAACGAACAGTAGCAAATTTAAATATGTTGAAAAATAAGTTCGAAAAATAGGTTAAAGAAAATCCATTGTCTGCAAAAGTGGTTTGGAAACGTGCCGAACAAAGTATGTTTAGGCCACGTGAGTTCTTCACGAGGTCCAGCACGTTTTGGACATGCGTATGACGTCATGGAAGAAATGAATTCTCAATATAGGAGCCAGAGTCGAGTTAGAGACAGAGCTGACATCGTCAGAGAAGCAGGGTCCCCCTTTGGAAGCGAAGGGTTAGAAAGTTTTAATCATGTAGTCAACTTTGAATTCCTGGAACCATCATCATTCCAACCGGCCGAATGTAATAAAAAAACACATCATATTTTGTAATTGCGTTTTCATGTTGTGTCATTCTTTAACAATTAAAGGTAATGTGAAACATCCTTTATATGAACATTGTGTCCCCTCATCGTTATAATGAGTAATGTGTCCCCCTATCTATCATAAGTAATGACAGTCCCCTCCTGTGTTATAAGAACTGTGTACCCCCTGGTCTCTCCTCTCTAAATATATGTTATAAGTCCACAGACAGTAAAATGTATAAATGTCGTTCTACTCTCTCTTTTCCCCTCTCACTTTATTACATGTCACCGTCTCTCCACAATATGAACACCCAACAATACAACACTGGATGTGTCAAGTTAAAATCCAGAAATGCTTTCACTTAGAGATGTGGTCAATCCTGTAAGTACGGGATATCCTTCTAGAAAGAATTCTTAATAGAAAGATATCAGGGAAATAAATGCGAACTGATATGTTGTATATAACGCTAAGCAAGCGTTCAACAACCAGCCTGTCCTAGTTGGTGTCAGTTTATAAATATGAGCTATCTGCTCACATGCAAATTATACTTAATTTGCATATCCCTACATCTTCCTATAACGAAGGGGTTTTATGCCGCGAGTACTTCTACTTTTTGTGCCCTCCTGAACATCTTCCTGTATCTCTCTCCTTTCCCTTGGCGATATGGATCTATCACGTCTTTCCCTATGATCGAACTGTTCCTCCTTCATACTCTGATCTTCCTCTTCTTACTTGTTCCATTCTACTACTTCCTCTTCTAACTCGTCCCTCTCTACTTCTTCCTCCACAGTCTCATTCTACATTAACTCTTCTGTTATGTCAATAGTGGGCAGCTCTGAAGGCATTTCCTCATCCAAATGTTCTCCTTGGGATCTTATTTGGTCAACATAAGCTAGAACACTATTCTCATTTTCTTTATTTAATATTGTAGTATTATATCCTTTCTGCATAACAAATTCTGCTGTCTCAGTTTCCGTATTCCTATTTCTTTTGTACCACATCTTTTGATTTGTGGCATATGACATAGTTAAAAGAGACTTTAATTGTCTGCCCATTAAGGCAGATGGACTTTCTGGCCTGCCTGCATGCGGAATTGTTCTATAACTTAGTAATAATCTTGGTAGGAAAGCATCGATTTTCTCCTTCTGTTGCACGCATACTTTTATGCCCTTCTTTACTGTCTGGACCATCCTTTTCGTTATCCCATTACTTTGAGGGTGGTAGGGAGGGGTCTTGTAAGGTCTACATTTTTCTTAGCCATTCATGCAAATCAGCGTCCACAAATTCTGGTGCGTTATCAGTCACCAATGTTCTCAGCATCCCGTTTCTCGAAAATATTATTCTTAATATTTGTTTTACGGTGGCACTTTTTTATCAGCTACTCTCACACCTTTATGCCAACCTGAATATGTGTCTACTAATATCAATAATAGTCCTATCCTATTGATATAGGCATGATCCATGTGTACTTTGCTCCATGGTTCTGATTCTCGGGGCCACACATGTATTTTCTTTTGCTTGAAATTCCTAAGCTCTGTGCATTTATTGCATCTTTTTACGTAGTCTTCTATGTCTCTTGAGTATCCCGAGTACCATGCTTCCAACTTTAATCTTCTTTGTGTAGCTGCCACTGCACAATGCACGTCATAGTGTACACATTTTATAACTTGTCTCCTCTGTGTTTCTGGGGGAACTACCAAGTCTCCATTACATATTACCCCGTCAGTTTATGTCTTATTTCTTTGAATGGTTTTTCAGCCATTGACAATTTCCCCAGCGATTCTCTTTTATCGTCAACACTATTCTGTTTAACACTGGGTCATTTGTAATTCCAGTAGCCATTTTATCTACATTTGTTACATCGTTTTTTACAAGGTGCAGGAATGTGTCTTCACTTGTCGTTTTTTGCCCTTATCCTCTCTATAAAACCTCAATCTAGATAAGGCATGAACGTGCGGTATCGTATTCCCTTTAACATACTCATCAACCATCAACTAACGAACGTTATCAGTCTAATCACTCAACGTAATATTCTGGACGTTGTAACTTTCGGTAGTTCTTTAGGTGGGTTGAAAATGAATTCAAGTAGTCTGTGATCACTTTTCAACACGACTTTTTTCCCCATCAAGAACTGTCTTGCTCTATCCTTTGTCCCCACTATGGCTAGTGGCTCCCTTTCTATATTCGAATAATTCTGTTCAGTCGTTGTTAATCTCGATAAATACATTATGGGATGACCATCTTGTGACAAAATACCGGATACGGAATGTTCACTAGTGTCAGTAGTTAGAGTTATGTCTTTAGGGTCAAAAATTTGTACTATTGGCTTTTTCGCCAGAATCTGTTTTAAGTTTTCAAAGGCTTTCTGTTGGTGTTCTAACCAAATGAATTCCATTTTTTTTTCTTAACTTCGCAAATGGTTCTGTCAACTCATTATATTTTGGTATATATTTTCTATAAAAATTTACCAAACCTAAGAAGGACTCCAACTCTTTTTTTTTAATTTTTGGTGTAGCCACTTTTAGAATTTTCTCTATTAGTAATTTATTTGGAGATATCCCTTCTTTTGATATTGAGTAACCCAAAAATGATATTTCATTACAATTTGTTACACACTTTTTTGTATTTACTGTCATACCAGCGTCTCTTAGACGGTTCAGTATATTTTCAGTTTTTTCTTTAAATCATCTTCATTCAAATCTCCAACATATATATCATCTTGGTAACAGATGGTATTTTCAACATTTCCTATTACTTTTTAAATAGCTCTTTGGGTTTTTTTTATGCTATACGGAATCCTTTTCTGCCTTAACAGGTATATAGGTGTGTTTATGGTTGTCACTTCTTTAAAATTTTGATCTATGGGTATTTGGTGGTCAACTAATTTTAGGTCTATCTTTAAAAATGCTTTAATTCCGGCAAGTTTATGTAAAGCTACTTCCACATTTGGATTAGGGTATGGGTCGGCGCAAACTTTATGGTTCACCCCTATTTTATAATCTCCACAAATTCTCAAGTCACCATCTTTTCCTTTTAATATCACAATGGCTGATGCCCATTTACTTCCTCCTGGAGGGGCAGGTTCTAATAAGTCTTCCTTTATTAACTTTCGCCACTTAGCTATTACTACCGGTAATAAATGCACTGGTAGTGGGAGGGGGGCATTTTCTTTTAATTTCAGGCTAGGTTCATAATTTTTTAATTTTCTTGTTTTTTTCCATTTCTATCTCATTAATCAACTTCGTTGAATTTATTTTTAATACGTCATTTCTCAATAGTCCATGCATTTGTCAGCAATTTGTTACTATAATGGGGGAATCCTTCATATTTGTCTTGTAGTTCTATTGAACCTTCAAAGTAACCCATAATTGCTATAATCGAGCCATCAAACTGGCGTAATTGTACGTTGCTTTTTTTAAAAAAAGCGGTTTCCTATTTTTTACCCACAATTGTCTGGGTATTATAATCACTTCACTGCCAGTGTCTAGTTGCATTTCAACAACACAATTGTTGATTTTCATTTTTATCTTTTTTATCTCCGTTCTTAGATCCAATGTGTTGTATATTATCCTACTTTACATTAAACATTTGTCTATCTTCATCCTCTATTCTTCCCACATTTTTCATTTTACATACTTCTTTGAAGTGATTCTTTTTAAACACTTTGAACATGTTTTTCCAAACGCTGGGCAGTTTTCTTTATTCATTCCATGAATTTTTCCACAGTATGTAATATTTTTTATTTTCGTTTTTACCATTTACTTTTGTGGAATTTTATTTTTATTTTGATTGTAGGTTGATTAATCCCTGCTATTGTATAAATTCTAGACACATATTCAAGGGCATGTTTGTAAGTTGTAACTGTTCCATTAGCTTATATCTATGTGCCGAATTATGCATATCTTCAAGTAATCCTAGTTGGATTAACTCTTCTATTGTCTGTTCTTCTGTTCCTAGTTTTTCGAATTCACAGTATTTACTCGCACTTCTTAACAGGTGTAAATATTTTGCTATTGGTTCATCCACTTCCTGCTTCATTACCATAAACTTGGTCCTTTCTGCAATCACCAGTCTTTTCTTCGGTCTCATGTTTCCCTTAATCACCTGACTTATTTCTTCGAACCTTATTTCTTCTAGTTCTCGAGGTTAAACCATTGTAGCAACCTTCATAATTGCTTCACAACCAGCGTTAGCCATAAACAAGTCGGTGATTTCATTTTCCCCTCCTCGTTTTTTGTTGTCTTTCAACTTTTTGCATCTTGCATTAGCAGCGAAGCAACAAATCCACATATCTACGTATTCTGGGTCTTCAAGGACCAGAGAGTTTCATACTGGTGACGCCACTGATATGTCGTGTATATCTAAGCAAGCGTTCAACAACCAACCTGTTGGTGTCAGTTTATAAATATGAGCATATGCAAATTATACTTAATTAGCATATCACTACGTGAACAAAATCATGAATGATGCTCAACAACAGCAACAGTAGCAGCAACAGCATTATATTACAATTATTAGGGCTTAGATTTATGAAATAATCAATACACTGCATTTAGCTCATATAATAGAGAATCAGACTGAACGTCTTCAGGTTTCAATTTCAATCTTGGCTATCACTTTCCGCTATTTCACTTGGAAAAATCCATTACTTAACATTAATACATTGTTTAGTCCCAGGCAACGTTGTGTAGAGAAGGCTAGTTCTAATAAAAACCATTGAAAAGTGTGAGTTTTAAGCAAATATAAAATATAATTACTTCTACTAACAAAAATATGTGATCAGAGAAAACATATTTTTTTGCTAGTATATATGACGAATGAACATATGCTTAACTACTCTCCATCAAAGGAGGAGGTAACGCCCTGCAGAATGATCTTATCGCAATACAACAGATACTACAATATCTCCCATCATAGGAAGAGGTAATGTCTGGGAGGGTGATCTCATTACAATAGAACAGATACTTCACCACCCCCTTATCCCCAAATTTACCATTGCAAGATTGTACATTAATTTTAAATAGTAAAGTGAATTCAGTACGAAAAAATAGTATTAGTATAGTTTCGTTTTCAGACGGACAAATATGTAAGCTCCATTAGTAATAGATAAATCCAAACCTTTTAACCCGTTAAAAGCAGGCAGGTTATAATCCATTCACTTGGAATGTCAAATTGATGGTTAAATATAGTTTAATTTGTGCTCATTTTTGTATTAAATACTAATCCTTGTTAATCCCAACTGTGCATGGAATGGATGCCATAATACTTAGTTCGCTGCACCTTATCATAACAAAGGTTCATACAAAATTTTGGTCAGATTGGCCTTGTAGTTTCTGCGAACAAGTGTAATGGATAGACAGATATATGAAGAAAAATATAATATAGATAAGATTAGAAGTATAGTTTCGGTTTTAGACAGACAGATACGAAATTTCCATTTGTAATAGACCTTTGTATATAAAAAGGACAAAAGTTCTTTACCAGGCTATAAGTCCACATAAGTGCAAAAGACAGTGGCCCATACTTTGGCTCCACTTTAATTTCTGTTCTTGATGTACAAAATGGAGGAGGGAAATAAACTGAGCAGACTTTGAGTTGATTGTCTTCAGTTATAATAATATTCATATCTTGCCAGAGGAAATGCCCTTTGAACATTTGAAAATAGCATTTTAATAGTACATCTATTAAAATTTTTATGTTAATAATTTCTAGAAATATTCAATCATATTTATTTAGCTTGCTTTAATCAGATGTAATCACAAAAACAAGTCTAGACAGGATTGTTTATTAAACCTTTGGGGTTTTTGTACTAAATAAACAATTCTGAAAAGTTTTAGCGAGACTAAAGAAAAGATAGTTGGTATCATTTTTGTTATCTACACCATTGTTTTCACCTTTGATGCTATTCTCACAACATTTCCGCTGATGTAACCTCTGACCTTCAAGTGCATCTTGTCGGACTTGAGGATCTTTATGTCTAACTTCTATACGAAATTTTGAACATAAACCGTTACTTAATTCATGAAGGAAGATTGTTCCCGTTCTGTAAACCATAACTTAATAGAAGTATTAGGGAAAATTTTATCTTATTTTTGGATAGTATCACCTGCACTAAAGATGGAACTTTTAACTTAAAAAAAAAAACGAACGGATTATTACTTATCTACGAGGGGCGTGCAATAAGTAATACCCTTGCCCCACTTCCCATAGCAGTAGAACAACGAAACTTGGACCAGTTATTAGTCTTTTTCTACATAGGAACAACCCAGAGTTATGCATTTCTCACATCGTTTGATACAGTTCTGGAGACCGTTTTTGTAGAACATCCCAGGTTGGTCCTCCAACCACGACGTGACTTCAGAAATCAAGGCTGCATCATCTGGGAAACGCTTTCCTTTCAAAAACAACTTCATGGCTGGGAAGAGGTGAAAGTCAGAGGGTGCAAGTTCAGGAGAGTAGGGAGGATAGGGGATGATTTCATAACCACACACCCATGCTTCTGATCTGGCGACATGCGAGTTGTGGGCTGGAGCATTGTCCTGCAGGAGGAGGGTATCTTTGCTGATCTTGCCCCGCCTCTTGATTTTGATAGCTTCCCTTAATTTCCTCAAAAGTGAAGCATAATAGGCTCCTGTAATTGTGGTACCCTTTGCCAGGAAATCTGTTATCACTACTCCGTCCTGGTCTCAGAAGACTGTGAGCATGACATTGCCAGCGGAGGGCTGCACCCTTGCCTTCTTTGGAGGTGGTGAGTCCAAGTGCTTCCACTGCATTGACTGGGCTTTGATCTCTGGATCATAGTGATAGACCCAGGTTTAATCCTGTGTAATCAGTCTTTTGAAAAACTTTGACTCATCTTCTTGGCACATCTCCAATTTCATTCTCGAGCACTCGACGTGTTCTCGCTTCTGGAATGGTGTGAGCAACCTGGGAATCCATCTGGCAGACACCTTATACATATGCAAATGGTCATGAATGATAGTTTCCACAAACCCTGTATTAATCTTGACATCTTGGGCTATTTGGCGAATAGTAATTCGACGATCTTCCAAAATGGCAGCCTCAACTTGACGGACAGATGCCTCATCAATGGCAGAAGGAGGCGACCAGGTCTGGGAGCTGTTTCCACAGACTTCCGACCATGTTTGAATTCATGATGCCAGCGTTTTACGAGGTCATATGATGGGGCATTATCACTATAAGTTTCTTTCATTTCATCAAAAGTCTTCTGTGGTGTGCGTCCTTTCAAATACAAAAACTGGATCACTGCTCGACATTCAACAGGCTCCATTTCACATCTGACTTAGTTCAAACACCTGTAAAACAGAAACCACAGTTAGTTCAGAGCTGTACTTTGCCACATAACCCGTAGAGATCGTAGAGA
Source organism: Euprymna scolopes (assembly GCF_053919585.1). NCBI lineage: Eukaryota > Metazoa > Mollusca > Cephalopoda > Sepiida > Sepiolidae > Euprymna > Euprymna scolopes. The sequence goes on from NC_136497.1 coordinate 92,804,937, forward strand.
TATAAATCATTGCACATGCAAAATTTCAGCTAGATCAGACAACTGGAAGTGGGTCAGGAGCATTACTTATTGCACGTCCCTCGTATTGCACAGATTATGACTTATCTATTATGCGGATTATGACTTATCTATTACACGGACAATTACTTATCTATAACATGAATTATGAATTATCTATTACACGGATTTTTACTTATCTTTTACACGGATTATGACTTATCTATTACGTGGATTATTACTCATCTATTACACGGATTTTGATCTATCTATTACACGGATTATGACTTCTCTATTACACGGATTAAGTCTTATCTATTACGCGGATTATGACTTATTTATTACACGGATTATGACTTATTTATTACATGGATTATGACTTATCTTTTACATGGATTATGACTTATTTATTATGCGGATTATGACTTATCTATTACGCGGATTATGACTTATCTATTATGCGGATTATTATCTATTATGCGAATTATTACTCATCTATTACACGGATTTTGACTTATCTATTGCGTGGATTATGAATTATCTATTACATGGATTATTACTTATCTATAACGCGGTTATTACTTATCTACTATGCGGATTATTACCTATCTATCACGCAGATCATTACCTATCTATTGCATGTGGTGCAACAGATAAATTCAAGACTTCCTTTATTTGTAATTTTGAAAAGTTTTGGAAAGGCAAAGGAAAGATAGGTTGTTAACAGTGCTAACTTGAATAAAAGACCATATAAATCCCTTTGGTCGTTTGACTAGGGTCAAAATGTAGTATCTGTTCAAGGATTACACTTCATCTTTTTTGTCTCCATTTCGTGAATTATAAATCCTTTTAACTGAGGTCATTTTTATTATTATTCCATTTCATTACGTCTTTTACTTGCACATTTTGTTGTGACATGACGAATATTTATTTATATACAAATAAATAGACCTTGATTTTTATTATAGTGTGAAGGATCGTTGAAAAATCTAATTGATCCTTAATGGAAAAGATGGAATCCAGCCTGATTTCATTTTTGTCTTACAGTGACAATATTCCACTTCAGCATGTCATATCTGTTTCACAATGAGATGTAATTTATATTTTGCTAAAAAGATGAATGAGCAAATTAATAATATTGCTATGTATGATGCAGAATCAATTTAACTAGTATTATTATTTTGTGATAAATTATATGACTCTTTCTTTCTCGCTGTTTTTTTTTTGTCCATTGATGAATTCAGAATTTAAAAATCGGTTAGCTTCTCACTAATAGCTGAGATGGCATTTTAGATTGAGTGATTATCATGGCTTCCCAGAAAGATAAAAATCTTGCAATAAAAGAAGAGAAGAACTAAAGATTTAATTACAAGGAAATATTTCAAAATGTTGCTTGTAAATAAAACTAATCTTTAGTATCAATTGCTGGCAGACACGAATAAAGATAGAAATTAATAAAAGATATAAAATATTCTAATAGGACTATTTTGTTCCCAGTTTTCTGTTTTATTATCTAATACTTTAAAAATGCATTCGTTCAATACTAAAAAGTGTTTAAGAGTTTGGTATTTTCTTTTCTTACATTTTTATCATTTCAAGATGAATTTTAATTTTTGAGAATGTTCAATAATCATGTTTCATCTCATTTAATAAAAAATTATTTTTAAAATATAATAATCTGAAGGAGAATTCCCTAATTTCTACTCCATTAAATGCTAGGCTTCCATTAAATTAAATTCTCTCTAACTTCTGAAAATTTCTGTTTTATAATCCTTAATTATCTAAAATTAAGTATGCGCATATGTTTATATATTTGTGTTAAATTCTATGTTTATAACCTCGAATGCAACAATTTAAAACCTTCAAATAACATTGTACTTTTGAAATTAATTTCAAAATGAATTAAAAAGTATTTCGTATTCTAAGATAAATGTGTCCTCCAACTCGATGCTAAGATCTCAAAAGCAAATGGCTGCCCTTATCTGAACCCTATCAATAGCTATCAGGGGAGACCACTCCCTGGTTACTTCCTATATCAGGGGAGATAACTCCACGGTTACTTGTCAGGAACAACTCGTTTTACCTATACATGGCCCTTCTTCCTTGTTACCACAGGGTGAATTGTTGTGATCATCTTTGCATGCACCAGAAAACTTGTCATTTTCCGTGCATTTCTGGCTATAAGTTTCTTAGTTCTCTTGTTTTTCAATATGAAAGTTGTTTTAATAGTAGGAACTGACCGGATGTATACATCTTCCTGTGGTATCATCAACTTCCATTTTTTCTTCATCATGCTTGCAGGGCGATCCGACATTGATGTGCCATCTGACCTTTGTTTGAATTGAAAATTCTGAGTCTGCTAATAACATCAAGAGCTCCCTGGGTTGAGATGGTGCAATTGTGTTGCAAGTGGGGTACTGGTTTCACTGCTTGTGAAAAGACATTGAACACCTGATTCATGAGTCCAAACCAGGATCTAACCCCAGTGATATTCGTGAGGGTAGGGAAGTGAAGGATGGCTTCTGCCATTTTTTTTTTTTTTTGATTTAATACTGTTTATGTTAACCAGAAATACTGGCAACTCTACCTCCATTTCGGCAAAGTTAAACTTGTCTGGATTAAATACAATCTCCTTGCTTGGGCATTGACTAATGTATGCCAGAATGCCAGAATGAAGACTCCATTGACTTCTCTTGTCTCATAGGAGATTGTTGTCTACATATTGAGTTTTACAAGCCATATCCACAGTGATCCATGGAATCCTTGCAGATCCCGACAGTACCTATGTTAGCTCCCTTCAGTAATGAACATAGTCGCATCCTATGTGGCTGGGGATAGCAGTAAACTGTAGTATGTGGGTAGTTCCGTTTTTCTGGTATGTGCTGGTATCATTGAAACCTGATTGAATGATGACGAGGTGTGATGTCTTTCTTTCATAGTGGCATCATTCAACTTCTGTAGCTCTACCATGAGCCTTGGCGACACATATTCTTTTGACATGACCACTATCAATGAACATTAAGTAGTAGGTGTGCCTACCGGTACTAGTTCTATTATCCCCAGTGCAACGTCTCTGTCTCTATCCTGCTTCACCTTCTTTTTCTAGTCATGAAGAACAAGTATTGGTGTGCGAATTGCTGTTGGTGTTACATTTGAGATGAACTTTATCTCTAAGAGCTTACCTTCCATTGTTTGCAGTGGTTAATGTGGAGATGTGTTGACCGTGCTTAAAATGTTCCATTAGTCATTGTTTTAGTTCATGTCTGTTGGCTTCTGTTAGCTTGAATTGAGTGGTTTCTGATTTCATTGGGACAGACGTTCTGCACAGGCATCCACATGAGGCCAATTATTTTATGTTCCTCAAGGAGCTATTCTGTGATAGCAAGGTTGGGAAATTGGAAGGCAAAAAATCCCACTCCTTTAGGATCGTTTGCAAAAAATTAACCCCAGATGTGTTGTTTGATACACATATTGCCTGTTGTGTCTCTTTTGTTGCATCAAAACAAAAATTGTGTAAATCGTTATTGTATCCAATGGGTAGTGGACACGAATTATCCCTCTAGGCACCCAAGCAGTTTCTAAAATCTCAAGTCCACTCAAACATATCTTATTGACTGTTTTTTCGGTATATGTCTAAATCTTGTATGAGTTCTAGGAATCATAGTTACTTCTACTGTCACTGAAGAGTGTAGTTATGGGGTGCTCGTCTGACATTGTTCCCCATCCCACTCAAGGTGAGGCTGTGTTTTGTTGTGCTTTCAAGTAGAAAAATGATCCGGGGTACTGTTGGTGAACATTATTAACTCCCCACTTCTTGACATTTTACTTTTGGCTTCCATTCTTGGCCCCACAAGTGTACCTTCTTCATGTGTCTCATCACTCTGCAAAAGTGGCATTTGAGTCTAGCTGCTGGAGAATCCTTCTGATTCATTGATCCCCTAGGAAGTAAAGTTTTTCTGTGGCCGTTGTAAAGTTTAGTGTATTGTGGGGTTGAAGAGGTCTTGATTTTCAGTTCTTGGTTAGAGTTTGATACAACAGATAGTGCAACAGGATGTTTGGCATCATTAAAGTGAGGACTTGACTTTTCTGTTGCCTCCAGATGGACTAATCGTGAAAACTTCTGCTTCAACGTGGCAAGTACTCTCTTTTGGTGTCCCACATTTCTGAGTTCAGCTACTACTTTCCCTGCATCACTGCTGTCTGATTAATGTACTTGCTGTCAATTTGGCTTGGCCATGTAGTTTTGATAAGAAATGTGTTATTGACTCACTCTCTTTCTGTCTCATGGGGTGAAATTTCTGTCAGTGGACTACTTCATATAATCCTTTCACTATCATCAATTATATCAGTTATATGTATATATTTGTTTCCGGTGTACATGTCTCCCATAGTTCATTCTGAATTGTACCTGGATCTTCCAATCCTCATGCATCTTTGTATCAAGCCCATGTATCCATAAAACAATGACTATTCTATGTCAGTGATATCCAACCCTATTGATGTTTGAACAACTGTGAAGCATCTCTTTTCTCAGCTCAATAGTTTCTTTTTAAAGCACCATAAGTTGTTTCATTAAATTAATGCCTTCTTGCTCCATGGTGATTAGTAGTAAATAAGTCCAACGTTTACTGTAGTGTTTTAAAAATTTCCACACTTCACAATGTTGGATTCTGTTTGTAGCGCCATGTAAAGTAAGATAATCTCCAATCTCTGGTCCCCCCTTGCTAATCTTTCACGAAAGACACCCGTCTAGCTGAATCCACTGTGAAAAATTTCCCCCACTCTATATCTGTGCCTAAATCAAAACGCGGATTCCATGAACAAAGCTTCTTTCTTAGAACTGCTCGCCTGTGGAACTCTGTTCCGTCTGCCTGCTTCCCACCGGACTACAACTTGGATGTCTTCAAGTCCAATGTTAACAAATTCCTAATGAACCGCCCCCTTAAGTAAACACTTCATCAAATCTCCACACTAACGTAATGTACTTGCAATAACCCTTATCCCTGAGTGGCTTCCGGGCCTTTATAAGTGGTGATCACTGTGTAAAAAAAAAAAAAAGCTTGTCCTCTATTTTGTTGCTAAGATCTACTTAAAAGACAAATAGCCGCCCCTGTCTGTTCTTTATATATAGCTATCAGGGGAGATTATTCGCTGATTACTTCCTGTATCAGGGGAGATAACTCCATGGGTTCAACAAAAAGATTTCCGAGTTTGGCGATTATATCGACCGAAACGTCGTGAAAATAACACTCAAGATGAGAACAGTAGTCCAAAGAATGCAAAAATATGAATAATGACTCTTCATCTAAAATATTCAGAAATATAAAAAGTATTTCTTTGATTCTTTAGGATTGAGATAATTGATTCTCAGAATATTATGATGATAAAATCTCAATGTCTGAAAGGGATAAAAACTATTTACCACAATTGTCAGGGCGATCAGTTATATAATCAAATTATTTAAACTATCAGGAATATCCTGCATTACGTAGATATTTTATTAAAAAAAAACAAAAAAAAAAAAAAAACAGAACTGATTAATAAAATAAATTGGTAAATTGGTAAAAATAAAAACTTAAAAAAATGTTTTCACTCCTCCAATAATGGTCTAATTGAGTATACATTTTTGCAAATAAATTTCTTTGTTATTCATAAATATGCTTAATATTGTAATTTAAGAAGTTTATTTTAATTTCAAGACAAAATCGGAGTAAAAATATTTTTATCTGAGTGAGTTTCAGACTCATAAGTATGGCTAGCTAGTAGCTGGAATCGCCAAATAAATCCTGTATGTCACACTCGAATCTTGCTTAAAACATTCTCTTCTCCCAAGAAAGAAGGAAACAAAAGATGTTTTTTTTCACCTATTTCTGTTAATACATCTACTAATCACAAATATAGTGTGAATCAACATTACTTTATATAGACTAGTTTGCATGTATTATATTAAAAATGACATCAACTACAGATACATTCAAAATGAAAATCTCTGAAATGCATTCCATGTATAACTTGCTGAAATGATGTCAAAGAATATTATTTATGTTTTATGTCTCACTAGCGGGGGTACCCGGCGTTTCCCGGATGTTTGGAGGTGCGTATATTCTTAAATAATAAAAAAAGATTTGGTAGGTAATTAGGATCGAACCCGAAGCCCTGAGGCGAAGTTGGAAAAAAAAACATGAGATGTAAACCGCTCGGCCAGCAAGAAAGAGTAAGTGAAAAACGTTTGAATTTATTTAAGTAGAATTGACAGGTGCCCGCTTAATGAGGTCAAATAGAAGTCGCAGAGTTAAGATTTATGACGATGTAAGCAATGGCTTTTCAGCAGTTAACATTTTCTGTGAGACAGTTTTTAATGAGGTGAAAACCCAACTTTGGGGAGGAAAAGCAGCTCCCTGTTTATTAGGGGAGTGTTGTCCAAATGAAAGCAATTTTCTGATATGATGGTGAAAAGCCAACATTGACCAAACGTTTAGATCGCTTTCTGGAGACCAACCGGACAATTCGAATCCCATTTTGCGTTTTTTATACCGAATATAAAGAAACATGCGGCAATCTAAAAATCTGAAAAAAATAGCGTTTAAAAGTCGGGCAAATTAAATACACACGCAACCCCCGTTGTTAAGTCGTACATATTATTATCTAGACAGCATATAAAAAAGTTTTAAGAAGGAGTGAGCCGACCGAGAAGCCTAGTGAAAAAAGCCTTTGGCAAACATTTTTTTTTTACATAGGCATCACCACTTATCAAGGCCAAGAGGCCACTCGAGTATAAGGGTTAAAGAGTGTACAGTAGAAATTGGACAATATAGTAATCGTTAGTAATGGAAATTCAGTAAATTTGTTAACAAGTGGAACGGCTAATCAAGAACTTGTTTACGTTAGACTTGAAGACAACCATATTGTAGTCAGCTGGAAAGCAGGAAAACGGAAGACAATTCCACAGGCGTGCAGTTCTAACAAAGAAGCTTTGTTCATGGAATCTACGTTTAGGTTTAGGCACAGATAACGAGTGGGGGGAAATATTGATAGTGTTTTCAGCTAGACAAGTGTTTCTTATGAAAGTTTGGTGAGGGGGGACCATAGACTGAAGCTTAGTCAAACACTTTCCATGAAAATAAAAATACAGCAAAGATAAACTCACAACATCTCTTCTGTGAGATAGAGGTTGCAGGAATAGAAAAGGATATCTCCTATAAGGCTACAAAGTCTATTTTGAACTCTATCAAGGCAGGACAAGTCCTTTCTAGTTGCTCCTGCCCAGATGTGGCAACAGTATTTCATCCTTGGATGTACCTGGCTCTTATATAGATGGAGAATTACATCAGCAGTGAGATATCTACTGGATCAATAGAAGGATCCGACCATTTTTCCAGCAGCTTTGGCAACAGATTTGATGTATGTGTTCCATTTAAGGTCAGGAGTAAAGGTTAAACCCAGAAGCTTGTCAAAACTTGAGGTCTTCTCAAGACGAGAGCCATTCATTTCAACTGATGCCAGATGGGGATCAGAACGTTGATGATGTAAAGAGAGAAGCTTGGTTTTAGATGCATTAAAAGTAACCAGTCACTCCTTTCACCATTGTACCATGTGCTCAAGATCAAAGCAGAGAGAATCGGAGAGAATTTGGTCATTTACTGACTTAGATGTGCTACCATAGATGGTAGTGTCATCAGCATAAATGTCTACAAATGATGTAAGGATGTGATTTGGAAGATCATTAATGTAGATCAGAAAAAGAGTTGGGCCCAGGATAGACCCCTGAGGAACTCCAGCATTAATACTGTGAGCTTCTGATTTTTGTCCATCAACTACTATTCTTATGACCCTGTCAGAAAGAAATGATTTAATAATTGAGAAGGCATTTCCAACTATACTATAGCTAGAGATTTTGTGAAGTAAACCTTCATGCCATACCCTATCAAAGGCCTTAGATATGTCAAGAGCAATTACTCTAGAAAGGTTGCCTCCATCGAGAGATTCACTAATCCTATGAGATATAACTGTAAGCACATCTGCTGTAGATCTAGCAGAACGGAAACCATATTGTGTGTCGCTAAGAAGTTTATTTTTGCTGAGATGGTTGATTACTTCTCTATTTAACACAGATTCCAGCAACTTACTCATGACGCACAGGAGACTTATTGGCCTGTACTGAGAGGAGGATGAGCGATCACCAGAATTCTTAAATACAGGGAAAAATGCACACACACACACACACACACACACACACACACACACACACACACACACACACATTTTTGCTTTTATATATATATATATATATATATATATATATATATATATATATATATAGATAGATGAAAATCGCACCAGACAAGGCATAAAGCCACTTGATGTAAGGAGTTAGAAAAAAAGAAAAGAAAAAATACTACTTCAATATAAAAAAAAACTAGCCAATAAGTGTTAGATAGTTCAACAGCAATCCTCCTCCTTGTCAGAAATACATACGCATGGAATGTGAGGATTAAAGGACAAAATAAGGGAAGCGAGAGTTACGAAGCTGCCAAAAATAAACCCAAAGCCCACATTTTATTCTCCATAATGTTATTATTTCATATCTTTCAGTTTGTAAAATTCTTTGTTTTACGAGCATTATTTTCTGCTAATGCTATAATCTTGCCAAAACTTAAATATACACAAAAATCTGATGTCATTCTTTTTTTTTACTAAGGAACGTTACAAATACATCTTGAGGGGCGATGGTGTACTCTATTAAATATGCATACTATGAGCGTGTCTATAAACAATTAGTCATTAAAAAAACCATTAAATTGAAACTTGTAAATTATAATGGAGCTTTAAGTGTCTAAAAAACTGAAAGTACTTAAAAAAAATTCTATATTTCAAAATTGTTTAAATAAAGGATTGATAATTTGTATCATTCGTATTATTCAAACTATTTTTCATCTTAGTTATTTTCACAACGTTCTGGTCGATGTAACCTCTGATCTTATTGAACTTAGTAGTCAGTGTCCAGCTCTCTGACTAGTTGAACTGAACTAGAAAATTAGGATAGAAGCCTAGAAAGTTGGTTTATAATCAGGTGAGATGTTTCATTATACTTAGATGGTCAAGCCAATTCTGTATGCTTTGATTGGTTGCTAGTTCATGAATGGATAATCTATAGTAGTATTTGTATTGGATTATTCGAACTACTATTCTCATCTTTGCTGTTGCATCACTTTTATGTCCTCTTTTAACACCTAGTGTTAAAATTTCACAAAAATCAGAAGTATCTGAATTTTCACAAAGAGCTTTTACCTCATCTCGCCCTATCTCCATTACACTAAACTAAATATAGCTGACATTATCTATTCTTACAGCCTATCAGCTATGTTCCCAAATTCATAATAGGAGTAAACCCTGTACATAAACATATACACTAACTTTATATCATAATCTGATGCTATTTCTATAATCAATATAAAGAAAAGACGTTGAAAACGTTGTTTCTAATCTCTTGGCACTTCTGTTTATTATGCTTTCGCATAAATTTCGAATTTAATGTAGAAAATATTGTTTCTAGCACAAAATATCAATTTGTTGCAAAACATTTAAAACACAAAAAATGTGGTTTATGTAAATTCAGAGTCATGGAAAAGTTTTATTTGAAAATATTCATATGCCCACAAAAACTGGTTTCTTTAAGTAAAACAGGCGAACGTGATGTGGAAATTTCCTACTCAATTCTCATTGGCACAGAAATTGAAACGAGGCTGCATTTCTTTAAATTAAAATTGGATTGTTGTTTAGAAAAAGCAAACAATGATAGAAACACAGAAATACTTGATGGATGAGAGAAATTTTAGAATATACAGCTAATACAGAATGATTGATTGGCTGTATAAGATAAGAAGACTTCCTCTTAAACTAATCTTGATCATCTTGATGGCGGGACCCCAAATGGTACGAGGCAACAAAAAAACAAAACAAAAAACAAAACAAAACAAAAACAAATCAAAACTACAAAATAATAAAAACAAGAAGATACTTTAACAAAGCTGCAATCATAGCATGATGGTAACAATGGTAAAACTATCCTCTCAAATTGAACTACTTTATATTCTAGGGTTAGCTCAATGGCATGAGTGCATGACTGGCACATTAAGACACACAGTTTTATCTATTATCAGCCAAAAGCACTCTCCAAATAGACCTGTAATTTAGCTCCTGCTGAAGAATCTGCCCCGAGAGTGAAACTAACTTATCAACTGCAGAATTCCCTCTGCATAGAGGCATCAGAAGCGAAACGTATTCCATCATCCTAAACCAACATAAAGTTTGAAACTAACAAAAGTTTAAAAGAGAAATGTAGCTTAGTTAAAACATTTCTGGTAAATAGATATGGAGGAGTAAAAGAAGGCTATAGCGTTGCAGGGAACCAGCTGTTGTATTTGTGTGACGTATAGACAAACATTGATAACTGAAAGGTCTTATTTGTTGTTATTTTTATCCATTTATTTTTCAAGATCATCAGAATACAAATCAGTAAACAGGAACTTACAGTTTGATATAACCAGGTTGTTGGAGTTCTTAATATTTCAAGAATATGTTCTCTTTTTCAAAAGGAAAGGAACCAAAGAATGTCATTCAAAAAAATAAAAAAAATAAAAAATAAAAATAAAAACATCGAAAATATCGTAAAGCAGAACCAGAAATGGAAATAGGTCAGCTTTAAAGCAGAAACAAGGTTTACACAATTATTTCTTCTCATTGCTTGTCCTACAATTAAGGTATGATACTACCATATCATGACACATTAGTGTCTCATGAAATAATTACTAGTCTGCTGCTGTTATAAATAGAAATTACAAGTTGTTATGGATGGAAAACAGCTGTACATCACTATAAATGTTGTTTGTATTAATAAATACTAGCTCACATATTATTTATATGTTATTGATGCTTAAATGATAAAAAGAGAAATAAAAGTGCATAATAAATCATTTATTTAAATTGTTTGATATTTTGAATTCATTTTTTGTGATAAATATGCTGCAGAAATTTAAAGAGTTCAATAGTGTGATGGCATGTAAAAAGCTTGAGAACCTGAGAACCACTGGTTTAATATAATTCTCCAAGTAATATCCGACTGATTTCTTCCTCTTCATCATTATTGGTGTAATATCAATTTTACATACTAGTAATGATTTCCAAACTACTGGTGATGTCTTTAATCATCTCTCTTTTCTCTCAAATCAATTCTTATCACTTCAGCCCAGGTTTTCTTTTATTTTCCTCTGCGAAAGTAACCTGTTACCTCAACTGTTGTGCATCTATTTACATAAGAACTTTCATCCAGTCTTTCAACCTGCCATATGATCGGTTTCTTATTCTGCAAAATGTAATATTTCTCCGCGGTCATCAGAGCAAAGCTCTTCTTTAAGACTGGCACTACACATCCATTAAATCATTCTCGTACCATTTTTCTTCATAAAACGTATGTTCTCAACTTTTACTTGTCAGCTTTCACTGGCGTACATCATCACATTACATACATATGCCTGATAGTCTTTTTCCATTGTTTAAAAGCGGTAACGCAGTGTTTGTTAACAATGACAAAATTTCCCTGAAATTACTCTACCTACTCCTAACTTTTACAATCACACTATCACCTACTCCACCCCGTACTTAAAAGACATCAACAAGGTAACAAAACTTCTCAACAATCTCAAGTACAGTAGAACCCCGGGATACGACATTAATCAATTCTGGGGTTGGGATCGTAAGATGAAATCCTCATATGGCGAGCCTAAGAAAAATTTTATGCAGTCCATATTAAAAATTTGTAACAAAATACAGTACAGTGTATAATACACATGTATATAATCAAATAACATTATAAATAACACCGTAAGGCAGGGCAAATACCGTAACCAGGAGCCAAGGAGACATCGTATTCCACATTGTAACCTCAAAAAATGAGTACTGCATGTATTGGAGAGTTACATTTCATTGAGGGAGCATGAACTCCAACATGTACTGTCAAATACTGCAGCAGAGTATGATCCCTTCCTTCCAGAAACTAGGTTGCAGGGCAGTGTTCCAACATGACAATGACCCAAAACACACACCCAAGACAACCACTGCTTTACTGAAGAGGCTGAAGGTAAAGGTGATGGGCTGGTCAAGCATGTTTTCAGATTTGAACCCAATAGAACATCTTTGGGGCATCCTCAAGCAGAAGGTGGAGGTGCGCAAAGTCTCAAATATCTGTCAGCTCAGCGACATCGTAATTGAAAAGTGGAAGAGCATTCCAGTGGCTACATGTGAGGCTCTGGTAAACTCTATACCCAGGAGAGTAAAGGCAGTTTTGGATAATAATGGTGGCCATACAAAATATTGAGTGTTGACATATTGTATATTAATATTGACAACTTTTCGTAAGAGGTGTGCTCATTTTTGTTGGCAGAGATTTAGCTTTTAATGGCTATATTTTGAGTTGTTTTGAGGGAAAAATAAATTAACTCTGTTATATATGCTGCAGATAGACTACTTTTCATTGTGTCAAAATATCATTTTTCAGTGTTGTTCCATGAAGAGATATACTTAAATATTTGGAGAAATATGAGGGGTGTACTCACTTTTGTGATACACTGATATATATAGTCATCCACATACAATACTGTTTCACAGCTCATCAGTGTGGCTAGATAAGCAGCTACCTCAAGCCAGGATCGAAACCCGATCGCCCAAACAACAGTCAGAGCTTCTAACCATTGCGCTAAATGGCTGCTGCTATGCGGGCAGTGAATTAACAATATTTTGAGATTGTCCAAATACCTAATCTCAATTTGTTTACACAAAGAGAATCGTTTCATACACTAATAGTAATTTGTATATCATTTCTCAAATGCTATATATATATATATATATATGATCATAGAATCACCTTTTCTTATGTCCGCAATATCATAAAAAACTTAGACACCTCCAAGTCATGTGGGCCTAATTTCACCCCTGCTATACTCATAAGGAAATGTTCAGTTGAGCTAGCCCCTGTACTTTCCAAAATCTACAACAAATGCCTTGCTGAATCTTGCTTCCCTAATAGCTGGAAAATTACCTCTGTGATACCAGTGTACAAGTATTCTGGTAAAAAAAACTGACTTGCTCAATTCTCAATTATTGCCTTATCAGTCTCCTTCTTCTTTTCTCTAAAATCTTTGTCATTAATCAATCAAGCACTAGTCCACCACCTTGCAAAAGCTAATCTTCTTTCCTTTGACCAACAGTATGGATTTTGGGAATACCGTTCTAATGCAGATATTTTAACGGTCATCTCCGACCACATATACCATGCACTAGATAAGGCAGGGGAAACCAAGGCTGTAGCCCTTGATATATACACAGCCTTTGACAAAATCTGGCATCAAGGGCTTTTAATGAATATTAACTTATACGGTATTACTGGATGAATGCTAAATAAAATTAAATCTATCTTAATCAAGAGGAAAATCCAGATTGTCCTTGATGAACGTACATCTAAACAGCATAATATTAATGCAGCAGTGCTTCAGGGTTCGATCCTTGGACCTCTATTATTCCTGGTATTCATAAATGACGTTCCTGATAACATTGTTTCTGAGATGAGTATATTGCAGATGGTACAATGCTCTGTAATAGGCATGATGGAAAAACGAATGCACACATTTCTAAGACAATGGCAGAATCTTAGAAAAAGGATCCTCAGTCTTTAGTGGAATGGGGCTGTAAATAGATGGTAACATTTAATGCTACTGAGGTTAAGTTTCTTTCCTTAATAATTACAAGAAGCCTTCTCAACCATTAATATCCATGACTAATAACACTCCACCTGAGAACTCTTCCTTCAAACTCCTCGGCTCAACATTCACAGACAGCATGAACTGGAACAAATAAATTGAGGACATTGCAAAGGCTGCTGCAAAGAAGGTGGGCTCCCTTTATTGTGCCGGAAAATTATTCGCACCTAAGAGTATCCTGTATCTCTACCAAGCCACCATTCGCCCATGAGTGAAGTATTGTTGGTACATCTAGGCTGGTGCATCTACCACTGGTCTGTCTCTCTTGGACAAGGTCTAAAAAAGAGTCTCCAATCTCAGGTCTCTCACTGTCAACTATGCTCCAACCCCTGCTCCATTCTTACAATCCCTGTGCCTGTTTTACAAATTTTAATAGAATGTGCACTGATGAACTCATTGATGTACATACCACAAACAAACCTGCTTAGCAATTCCACGCTTTCGCCGTAGAGATCCTTAGATGCTGGAGAGCCTCTAATAACTTCTTCTCTCATAGCCCTAACAGCTTCATCTCTCGGACTGTTAGACTTTGGAATTCCCTTCTTGTTACCTGTTTCCCTGACTGTACTGACATGTAGAAGTTTAAATATAATGTAAATCCACATCTTGCTATTCTTCTCTAAAGATCGTTCCAAATAATAACCCCTTACGTCCAAGTGAAAATATGCCTTGTTTGGGGTAACATGTTTAAAAAATACATTTATATATATATATATATATATATATATACACACACACACACACATAGATGTGTGTGTGTGTGTGTGTGTGTGAATATAAATGTATACAGAAACTGATTTTGTTTCTGATACGGTTAAAAACCTTGTGTCAAGCAACTGGTTTTATTTGCAAAATCAACTTATAAATTGCTCTGGAATTACTTATTAGTATCTTTGAAACTGCAATATCCATCAAGTTAAAAGCACCTTTGTTTAATTATGGCACAGCACTAAACATGTGCACACACACACACACACACACACACACACACACACACATATGCATGTCTGATTAAACACGACTGAATTCGCCTTTTTTCCAATTTTGTTGGTAATCTTTTCTATTCGCTGAGATGTCATTTTTTAGCTGATAGGTTATATAGTATGGCGCCCAGTGGTTGTTGTTCAGCTGTATTCTCTAGCGCTTTCCGTCGGTATTTCCGATCATCCTCAGAAGTGGTTGCTGTAGTTGTTCTTTATCAAGGTTAGGGTGTATTTATAGTTAATTCTATTTTATTTTATATTAGTAATATAGGTAAGTATAAGGTGGGTAGGGGTGAATTATTTTTAATTTTTATTTTCTTGTTTTATTTTTTTATTTTATAAGACCGCTCGGCGAATAGAAAAGATTACCAACAAATGGAAAAAAGACAAACTCAGTCGTGTTTGATCAGACATGCATAGATAATGACTTGCCGCCAATATATATATATATATATATATATATATATATATATATATATTGATAATATTCCCATAGTTCAAATATTTAAGATCTTAGCACACTGATAATGGTACTAAAAATGTCAACAAGTACATAAAATATCTGATAAGACAGTTGATCATATTACATCCTTGTCATATCAAGTGCAGCCAGTAATGCCAATGTTGACTAATATAGTTGTGAGGCCGATAGAGATGAATCATACTGAATGTGATTTGTCTTCATTACATTTCACTGGATGATCCAGTTTATTGATAAAACTATTGGAAAAATAGATATCCTAGAATGGGTAGAGTTCATTCCCCAAATGTGCACCATTTTTACGTGCCCTTGAGAATATTAAAATGAAGATATATTGATACTGAACCTTATATCTAGAATCCTTATTCCAATTCTGATCAAAATCCACTATATTTTGATTATAGAAAATGTCTAAAATTTACGCTTAAGAAGTCTTAAGAAAAAATTGAAATTTAAGGCGTCTTGCATAATTAGTGTCTAATAACTATGAATCAATTTGAAATATTTTGATTTTCAAATGGGAAGTTGTGCCCATGTTATATTCTGTAAAAAAAATCTGTAAAATATATCAAAGACACTGAAATTTGAGGTATATTTATTAATTTATAATAGCTATTTTTAAAATTTTGAAAACAGAAATATCGAAATTTCCAGAAAGGACTTCACCCCACTTTTGTCCTCCCTCTTTGCCTACTTTTCATGAAACTAAATGAAACTAAATTAAAAAAATTTTTTTTTTATTGTTACATTTTCACCCCAAACAAGGCACATTGCCACTTTGATGTAGGGGGCTACTATCAGGGACATAAGCATCAGGGGTACTATTTAGGGAGCTGGCAAGCAAGATGTCAGTTCACGTTACATTTGAACTTCTGCATGTCAGTACAGTTTGAGAAGCAGGGACCGGGAAGGGAATTTCAAAGTCTAGCGGTTCTGGGGAAGAAGCTACTGGAGTAGAAGGCTCTCTTACATCTAGAGATCTCTACTGTGAAGAGGTGGGATTTAGCTCCTTGTCGGTTGGTTGGGGATATTTACGTAGAGGGGGTACAAGTGCTTGCAGTTCGTCAGAGCATTCACCGTTAAAGTACTTGTAGAACAGGCAGAGGGATGCAACATTTCGTCGATGGGACAGAGGTTGAAGCTTAGATGAAAGTTCAGGACCTATCAGATTGGCGACTCTCTTTTGAACCTTGTCTAGGAGTGAGAGACTAGTAGCAGATGCACCAGCCCAAATATGACAATAATACTCCATACATGGGAGAATGATGACCTTATAGATGTTCAGGATACTTTCGGGCGTTAGTAGATTTCTAGCACGGTAGAGAGAACCTACCTTCTTCGCAGCGGTCCAGGCAATACTCTCAATGTAATTGTTCCAACTCCTGTTTCCTGTGAACGTTAGGCCGAGGAGCCTAAAAGATGTACTTTCAGATAAAGATTCATTGGGCATTGCTATTGGTGGTAGAAAAGGTTTCTTGTAATTATTGAAGGAAACAAGTTTAGTCTTGGCAGCATTGAATGTGACCATCCAATTTGGTCCCCATTTCACTACAGATCAGAGATCATCTTCTAGTGTTTCTGCCATTTCTTTTAGATATGTGTTCATTTGTTTTCCTGTCATGTCTGTTATAGAGCATGGTGTCATCAGCATATATACCCATCTCACAGACAATTTTGTCAGGGAGGTAATTTATGAATATTAGGAATAATAGAGGTCCAAGGATAGACCCTTGAGGCACTCCCGCATTTATATCATATTGTTTAGATGTATGACCTTCGAGGACAACCTGAATCTTTCTCTTATCTAAGAAGGATTTAATTATGTTATGTATTCTTCCAGTGATACCGTATGATCTGATTTTCCTGAGAAGACCTTCATGCCATACCCTGTCAAAAGCCTTAGATATATCTAGAGCTACCACTCTACCCTCCCCTGCTTTGTCCAGTGAATGGTATATACGCTCTGAGATTACAGTTAGGATGTCTGCTGTGGAACGGGCTTGCCTAAATCTATATTGTTGGTCAGTCAGAAGTTTAGCATCTGTAAGGTGATGGACTAGAGCTTGGTTAATTATGGTCTCAAATATTTTGGCAAAGAGGAAGCTAATGGGTCGATAATTTACTGGGTCAGTTCTTTTGCCAGAATTCTTGAAAACTGGTACTACAGAAGCAGTTTTCCAGCAGGCAAGAAAGCAAGATTCATTAAGGCATTTGTTGTAAAGTTTGGAGAGAACTAGAGCTACTTTGGCGGAGCACTTTTTTAATAGCACAGCCGGGATGAGATCAGATCCACATGCTTTTGCAGTGTCAAGATTTCTTATGATAGCATGCACCTGAGCAGGAGTGATTTTCAGGTCGTCTAGAGTGGCGTCTGTCTGCAAAGGAAAGTCAGGGAGGGGGTGGTTAGGAGGGTCCAGTGTGGAGTTTGAGGCAAACCGGCTGGCAAGCATGTTAGCCTTCTCAGTTGCAGAGCAAACAACCTCATCATAAATATAGGCTTACAAGCTATATATATGACGAGACAAAAAACATAAAAACCCAGAAATATACCTATAGTGTACGGAGGCGTTAGGCTAAAAATTATAAGCTCACTTATGTGTGAGCTTATCATTTTTAGCCTCCTACCTCTCTCTTTCTCTTTTATTTCCCACTCCCTTTTCCTTCTTTTTCCTCTCTCATTTCCCCCCCCCCCTACCCCTGCATCTCTCCACTAAACAGTGTAGGTTTATTTCTGTGCTTTTATGTTTTGTTTTGTTTTCTGTGTAGTCTTATTGTATATTCTTATATATATATTTGTCTTTTTCACGAATAAAGGGCTGTTATCTTAATTTTGATTTAATTTGACTTTTTAATTTATTTTATTTTTTAATATTATGTGATTGCTCCCGAGACAAGAACTTCTGTGAACTTTCTCCAAGATCAATTTAGGATTAGACTTTTGTAAAACCAACATCGTCTGATAATGTCTCTAGTTATTTATAACTAGTTGACTGAAACATACTCATGAATGTGTAGTGATAAGTAAATGTATATATAAAAATAAATAAAAAGTATATCTGTCTCTACTTTGGTATTGAGCACTCTTGTATAAACTATGTTAAATTCATTGGATGTTTTACTTCTGAATGATATTAAACTAGGAATATATATATATATACACACACACACACATATATATATATATATATATATATATATATATATGAAACAGTATTGCTCTAGAAACGAAGTCCTCATCGAGAGATTCACTAATCCTATGTGATATTACAGTTAGCACATCAGTTGCAGATCTAGCAGTATGGAAACCATATTGCATGTCACTAAGTAGGTTATTTTTGCTGAGGTGGTGGACCATGTCTACTTATCACAGATTTCAGCAATTTACTCATGATGTACATTAGACTGATTCGTCTCAACTGAGAGACAGATGACCGATATCCAAAATTTAACAAATATGGGACAGGCTAATGAGATTTTCCAGGGTGTTGGGAAGCGTTTCTCCTTAAGGTAATATTTAAACAGCTTTGTAAGTATGGGCTAGTTCTGATTGAAGGTTTTTGAGGACTGATTGAATTGTTGTCAGGGCCAGTTGTTTTACTGTAGTCAGAGTTTTCAATAATTGATGATGGTTGGGATAGAGGACACGCCTCTGTACAAGACCCTGTTTGTTATTTGAAAAAACTTACAGGAACCAAGCCGCTGTTCAGCTACTTTAGACTTGACAGACTGAGCATACGACTCTTTTGCATTCTTTATTACTCTTTTAGAGTCGTTGCTGGCAGTCCTAAAAGCAGCTTTTGTTTCATAACATCTATTTCGTTGAAAGCAATGGAAATATTAGCTTCTGTGTGCAATGGCAGCAGCACATTCTGGCGTGAGCCACGATTGACTGTTAGGTTTTTGCTGGAATTTCTTGGAGGGTACAAAGCAGTCTATACCGACAGTTAACCATTCAGTCAGATCTGATACTATAGAGGACATGTTCGTTTTAAAGATGGAATGCATAGGTATATCTGATATAAGTGTTCAGAAGCTTTCTCAGTCAGCCATAGAGTATCGATGTACTGTATGATGGAGAAGTACACCTGAGGGCTTATTACACTTTATTTTAATCTTAACTGAAACAACCGAGTGATGGGAAGATCCGAATTGAGACAGAACGGAAGATAAGTACAGTTCTGGGCAAGTTGTGAGAAAAAGGTCTAAGAGAGTTGCATACTGTCTGTCAATGTTGCGTTACATACATTTATGCGTGTACATACGTTATCGCCTTTGAAACATTTAATATTTGGACATATATCATCCCCTTTCACACATTTATATTCATACATATGTTATTACCTTTCACACCTTAATATTAGTACGTACGTTATCACCTTTCCCATAGATTTATATTTGTAGTAATTTGCATATTCCTTTTAAAATATTTTTTATAAACTCACGGTTCATTTTCTTTTTTTATTGAATTATTAGTTTTATTTCACTAATAAGCATAGTTCTGTTTGTGCATGATTTTTACATTATACATAATTACATAGCATTTGAAGCTGCATTTAGAGTAAATCTCTATCTTAGAACAGTCTCTACCAAACTACTTTGTCAAGTTTTTGTCTTCAGACTTGAAAATTGATACATAGGCTATTCAGACCTATTCAGACATATGGAAGAAAGTTAATTTGATTTTTAGCCAGAACAATAACTTCTAAGGGGTCAAAATTTAAAAATGGAACACGGCAGGTGTAATTCGATGTAATGTGTAAGCTCTATATAAACACAAATATATATTTATACATTTAACAACGTTATTTTCATGTTTTGATAAACATATGAGCTTAGATCAGATGGCAGCGAATAGCACTGGAGAACTATGTTTTAGTTTCGATTCTAGCTGATCGCACTCAAGCTATATATATATATATATATTTTAACTTTTCAAATGTCTACTATATATAGTGTACGATATAATACTGAATAGAGAATTGATTCTATAATAATAAATACGAAATCTGCATAAATTAAAATATAATATTTTAGCGTATTTTACAACCGGGCAACGCCAGGCGGCGTGCTAGTATTGTTTAAAATTTAATCTATTTTATTTCACTTATAAATATAAAGCAAATATATGGATCCATCTACCAAGTTTATTGAAGCAAAGTGATCTCAGCAACTTTGATTAAACTTGAACCCATTTTACTAAGTTCACAATCTATACTGTTGCAATGTGCAACTCTTTTTTAATTCTAGTAAGAAGAAAGAATCGTTTCCAGCATTTCATGATTATAAAGAATGCTTCCTTATTCCCTTATCCAATTAATTGTACAGACTATTGTCCTCCAAATAAAGAAGATGCTAAATTAGCAGTTCCTTATTTTTATTTTATCATGGAAAACAATATCAAATAACTAAGAGAATGATATTTTTAATTTTATTCCGAAACTTCAAATAATCAAATTTCACTTGCTGCTTTATCTACTGCTGCATTTCTTCTTTCCTTTTTTCCTTGAGAGTCAGTTTGAATATAAAAGAATTTTGAATAAAAAACAAAAAAAACTATCAATAAACAACGGATGAGGATTAATTCTATTGAATCACGCAAAAATCTTTCTGCAAGATTTTGCATTGTATCCAACAAGAAAATAAGAATATAAAAGGAATACACATATTGAAAATTTTGAAGTTATAAATAAGAACAAATAAATTCCCTATAAATTTTCAAACAGGGTTTCCATCTCTGATTTCCATAAACAACACTGGTTTACAAACAAAGGCATGTTGCAAAGGATCAAAAGGTGAAGGTGCTAATTGGCTGTGCAACTAACAAAGTAGACACAAGGAAATAGGCTATGGGCCCAAAGGTGAAAATCCCTCTAGATTTTTGATTCTGTGACCTCGGTTGGGGGTGGAAGAAAAAATGGTGTCAAATGAATGCCAATAGACTCCTGAACATCATATTTTTTTTCACAAGCACAAATGTTGCGCATTAATGAAAACGGCGGCCATATTTAAAGATGGCCGACAATCATCAAATAGAACATTATGACTTGCTTAAACCTTAGTAGCACACAAAGCGATAACAATACAGACATCTAGTTTAGCACATTTTATTCCCAATTTATTTCTTCATCATTTAATACATAAATATTGGACTTAATATATTTACTATGCTTCAAAATAGGGAATATTTTTCTAAAAAAGCTTTTTTCAAACATCTTATTTGAAACAACTTCAATCTTTTCTGTGGATAACTAAAGAAATAGATTTACATTTTGATATTTCTCATGTAGAGACACCTATAGTCTACCAATATTATTAGTCATACAAATCTATTGCTATATTTTGTATGTAACAAGGTCGTTTAAACCTGAGGTAGAGCTGCGATTTTGTGTCATTTTTTATACACATCAACTTGGTAAAATATACAATGTTTGTCAATTTTCATTAAAAAGTATTTTTTTGAATCTATGAATAATAACACAGATTTAAAGGACAAAAAGGCATTTTTAATGAAAGTTAAACAAACAACATGTTAGTAAATAAGATCATATATGCTTTTATTTAAAACTGATCACTGCTTATGCCACTTCATCATCATCGTCGTCGTCATCACCATCATCATCATCATGTCCAATGTTTTTACTAATTTTATAACAAGAATCTCTTGCACACTTGCACATATCTGTGCATGGGACCCTGTTTTGGAGACATGTACAAATGTTAACGTCTTTACAATGACTTTTTTTACATTTGGCAGAGCAGTTAATTAAATCCATTAAACTGTCTGGAGCAGGAAGAAGATTCATCCAATGGATTACTAAATCTCCATTTTCTATCTTCCATCCATGACAATCAGGGAATGGTATATCAGGATTTGCATGGAGGCTCCTTTTATAGACACCTGAAAAAAGAAAGAAATTAACATTAATATTGAATAATTTTCATCCTTTCTAATAAGCAAATAACAATGAAACTCCATATATTTAATTTTTACATATAATTGGAAATTAAATATTTATAAAACGTACCTGCTTGATAGTTAGCTCGCTTGATGTGTTCACTCAGGGCATCTTGATTTGGAGGCATTGTGATTTCCAATTTTCTTTGGAATCTAAACATGTTGTATCTGGCTTCATTAACACTTGTGACATTTTGTTGGCCATACAACCTGCAAACAAACATTTCCAATGATTTTGCTGTGTCTGGTTTCACATAAAATTCATTACCAAGATCACTGAATGCGTAACAAAACTCATTCTCTCTCAGTAATAAACTAAGTGCTTTCTTTTTGCCCTTTCCGTAAAATGAACTGACACTATCACATCCTGTAAAACAATGTAGACCAATCAAGGCTTGACTGACAGACTCTCCAATGTTGTCTTTTATCATCTTGATGTCTATTGTTCGCAAATTTGTTCCTCTTCCTGTGTGGAAGTATAAATGTGCGGGAATAAGATTTTGTAAAGAAACTCCAATTACAAACACATCGGTATCAGGACTCATAATGATTACATCCGTACTAGTGTTGGCTGCAAAAGAAGCATGCAAATAAATCCGTGTATCAGCTTCTTCTTGTGAGCTACAAAGTTTTGTCTCTTCTAACCGGATGACAATATCACTTGCCTCTTTTCCAGGTGAGAAGGAATGACATTTCTTGTTATGCGCCAAGAATACCTTCACTCCTCTAAGCTCTGATGTTGAAACATTAGACCATGTTTCATCCAAGAATTCTATTAAGGACTTTTTATTCTCTCCATTTGAAAGAAATTTCTTCCATTGCTGAGGAAGGAGCTGACCATGGATTCTTATCTGAGAGCTAGTAGCAGCTCTTTTATCCCTCTCGATATTTTTTATAGAGATCTGCTGGTATGTATCAGTAACAAAATGAATTTCTTTAGAATGATTCGATTTTGCCCTGTTCACTAAACTTTTCAAAATAACAAGAGCAAGATTAAGAAATGTTTTCTCTCCTTGTAATTTGTTCAAATTTAATTGGTGTATCAGCGACATACCATCCACTATATATATGCCACCTACTATAGGGTTCTCAACAATAGGATTGTCAGCATGGCTTTCTAAAGCATGAAGTAAGTTTGCTTTATTAGTTTTAACCAACGATCCATGTGAATTTGCAAGGGACAATGGTAATGGACCTAAGGAATATGACAGTAATTCTTGAAGATTAATGTTCCGGATTCTACCAATCACAACCAATCTTGCTAGGAGATTTCTATCTGCTTCCAAAGTGATATCCTTTCCGTGGACATGATGATTTGATTTTTTAGACATACTGGAGAATGTTTTTAAATTCATTCTTTTCATCGGGGCAAAAAAATCAACTTCTCCCGTTTGTAGACGCTGCCCACAGAAATTTTCAAATTCTGATTCGCTCCTTGCCTTAGCAAATTGCAGATCATTTTGAACATCTTGTGTCGCAACTAATCCTGATGCAATATGGATCAACTCAGCTGGTTCATACTCAAATGGATTAAACATACTGTTTACTGTGTCTATTATCTTTCCAATAGCAAGCTTATCATGTTTCATCCGACTGTGTAAAAGATCTGATCGTGTTCCACTTCGTTCTCCTTTGCCAGCCATAGTTTCACATTCATGGGTAATAGACCCTCTCGCATGATGGGACCATATCCACCTGTTGACGGCTCTCTTGTTTGTGCTGAAGCCTGTCATACCACCTTTTGTTTTTGAATCACGATTAGCAGTTTGTTCGATGGTTTGGTCACAAGGAATTTTAGCAAAGGCATTTGAGCTTCTTTGAACAGCAAAATCTCCTCCAATGCATTGTGTATATATCACTGGATGAGTATTAGCGAGATTAGACATCTCCAACCAGTAAACTGGAAGGTATCTGCTATAATTTACATGGTCATATGCAAACACCCAAGGTAACATCTGTCTAACACTTGCCAAGTGAAGTTCCCAGTTTGACTCTCGAATACCTCTAAGGAAAAGTAAAAGAATTTCTACAATGTCAATATAAGAACTCCAGAATGCAAAAGTTTGCTTTTTGTTGCCAACCTGTATAAATTCTTCATAGGATGATAGAAAACTTTGAAAATGTTCTCCCTTCAGAATTTCTTCATACTGAGGTCCTGGGAATGATTGTGACAAGGATGTCATTAAATGCTTCACTTTTTCTGCCTTTTCTTCAGGAATGCTGTTTAAATAGGTTGTCAAACGCATATGCTGCATTGCTTCGGCCACTAATTTATGGGCTCTAACTGCTCTGTTATAGTGTCTACCTGTGAAAACTCCATTTATTGAGCCTACAGCAACAACTTCTGATTCTATTAGAATATCTTGAAGCCCGGCATCACGAAAACGCTTTCCCAAACACCCAAGAAAGGACATTGCTGTATGAAAAGCACCAAGTCGAATCACCAATCTCTTCATGAAATATGGATTTCTCCATCTAATTAATTGTGCCTTTGAATAGATTGCTTGATCCATTACAATAACAAGAGACTCTAACTTGAGTTGATCTGCAATGTCAATGCTTTTTTTTAGAATTGTAAGGACTGTATCCATTTCTGTGGGGCTAACATCAATTACGGGTAAATAACCTATGGTAGATTTTGATGCAATCTCCCTTTTGCACAGGAGTTGGTTAAACCCAGTCCAAGATGGTAATATAATTTCACTGCCGAATTTTGTGATATAGTACGCTATATCAAGTTTTAGAGAATTTTGCAGAAATACACGATCTGAATGAAGTGAAACATGTTCAGCAAATGGTAGTGGGCCATCTTTTCTTCCACCGGTGTATGTAGCCAAATTTACTTCTGGTGGTTCCAATGTTCTTTTCCGTGTTCTTTTGAGTCCTTCTACTGCAATCTTAGATGCACACGGTTCGACTAACATATTTTGTATTATTATCCCAGTTGTGTTGTGTGTTGTTCCATGTCCAGATAAAGTTTCCTCACCAAAATCATTATTGTCCCAGACCAAAGTTGTTGGAATACCTGCCTGGATGGTGGATGGAATAGAATTTTCTCCACGATTGATTTCAAGTTCAGCTAGTGCTGTATCATGATTTAAAACCACCGAATGAGAAACACAATGTCCCAAACCATTCAATAAACCAATCACTTGGGCAGATCCAGACAGATGGCGTACAGCCATACCAAGTGATAAATGTTTTGGCATTAATGTACGTCCGTTAGAAGACAAAAATATAATGTCTTGTGAAATAGACAAAATCTTTCTATAGACGGATGCAGATATGTCCATTATTTTTTCTGTGCACAAATCTTCAGATGCCCCAACTATCCATGCAAGAAAGTTAAATAAAATATGGGGCACCATCTTTTCAGCCTCCTGCAAATTTAATGTTTCTGCTGTTGGCGGCCATAACGAAGGAGGTTTTACTTGTTGAATAATATTTCTCAGATCCATAGCTGTTATGTACAAGTTAGAAAGAGGATTTGGATCTGAGCATACATGACTTGTTTGTTGGTTTGTGTCATTTTCTGACGACTCTGTTTCACTTGGAGTTGTGGTATGTGTTTCCTCATGGAGTACTGTTTTTTCCTCTACAAGAGAAGACACTGTAATGTCATTTACATACACGATGTCACCTTGTGATCTCATTTTAGGAGTGATGAAGCATAATTGAGGAAATTTTTTCATTAATCTTTGTTTTAAATATCCTGTTTTATATAAATGCGCATCAACTCCATGTGTTTCTTTAATCTGTTTGACAAACAAATCTTTCAATTTTTTAAGTCTCATGATTTCCTTGTTTTCGATAATCCTTGTTTGGACTAATTTCGCAAAGACCTCAAATGCTTAAGCATATGAAGTTTGCTCAGAGTGTTCGGTTTTGGTTGGTTTGGTTAAATATCGAGTGAAGTCACGGTAACATGAGTTATGATATTTCACTTCGATTGCTACACAATCTTTATTCCTTATTTGCATGAGGAGTGATTCATTTTCATTTTCTTCTGCTGCTCGTTTTAAATTAGCAGCTTCTATTGTCGAACATCTGACAAGTTTTTCCCTGTTTCTTTTGCCAGATCCTTTGCACACTATAGTTTTTACTTTTTGGCATAGTATGCAAACATCTGGTAAAATATGCTCTGATCTAGCTGGCAAAGATGGTCGATCAAAATTGGAACGAAGAACCCGTCTTTTTTTAGCTGGTGGATCATCATTTTCGGCAGTAGTCGCATCAATGTTTTCTTGAGATGGAGACCCTGTAAAAATAAATATATTTAGGAGTTTAATATGTATTTGAAATAACAAAGTATATGGAAAAGTTCAAATTAAAAATATCCAATCATTATTTCATAAATCCAAAACATTTCATTAAAAATTTAAGATTTTTTTTGTATAGTGCTGATAAAACTTCTGTGAAAAAATTGTATGTTATTAATTTACATTCTACAATTAAATCGTCTGGTGACTCCTTATTAATCGGACCAAGGGATGTTTACAAAATCATGCAATATATTTATCATTGGAATTGGTAGGTAAATTCAATATGCAATGCACTTTATTTTACTAGTGAGTTACTACTTATCAAGGCTAAAAGCCACACGAGGATAAAGGTTAATGGAATAGATTGTCAAGTGACTGATTGTGGAAGTGCTAGAATCAAGAAATGGTACCATAGACAGTTGTATCTATATTTAGAATCATAAAAGAAATGAAACATTTCCAGATTAAAACCAATAGCTAAAATTATTGAAATTATGAAAACTGTTAAATAGTAACAGCATTTGGCTAAGAGCAAAGTGTACCCTTTATTCTGATAATACAGGTTATCTTTTGTTTCAGATTTGTGAAGGAGAAATCTTTCTAAACTGAGGCAATTGTAATTTTTGTTCCAATCAGAATACATTTTTGGTGAACTAAATTTTACCCACAATAAAACCCTGTTTTGTATCTATGTTCTCGTGGGGGAGGCAAGTAAATAGAAATAAACTCTAGTTTTTTTTTTTGTTTTCTTTACAAGTGAAATTTTCTAAAACAGATGCCAACTTTTATGTACATATTCAATTGTTTGAAAAGATATTAATGTAGATTAACACCCTCATTTAAATCGCTCCCTCCCCCGAGAAGAAAAAAGATTGTACAACTTAGAAGTTTACAAAAAAAAAAAAAAAAAAAAAAATTAAAAATCAATTAAATTGAATAAATATATTTTAGAATTTAGAGGTGTTGACCTTTTTTCTAGTGAAGATAAATTCTGTGCGTTTTTTTATTGGGAGAGGAGGGGGTAAATTACAATCTTGGCACTCAGACTTAGGGTTAATGGTAAAAAAAATTAACAATAGTCTCCAGGAAATGGAGGATGATTTTCCATTAAATTTATATACGAAATGTTACTCTAAATCCATTTTTTCCTACCATAAAATTTTTCATGCTGTTCAGTTCACACGTACTTGCCTAAGTGAATAGAGGGAGTATAAGAAAAATTGTCTCTTTCCAAATACGTATCAATAAAAATAAAAATTATTAAAAGCTTAAACTTACCTTCGAAAACGTTATCAGTATTCTTTTCTAGTTTTTTCTGAATTCTTTCAATTTTCTGATAATCCGTGAAACGTGCATAACAAGTTTGGTGAAACCCAACACGAGGTGGTATTTCAGTTGAATCACAGCTTAAGTCAAAGTTTTTCGCAATTTCTGCTTGTGGTCCATGTAAACCTTTCCATTTTTTAACATATTCTAAAAAGCGCGTCCATGTCTTCACTGAAAAAGATCTAACATGCAATGTTTTAGTTGGAAATATGCACATAACGCACTCTTTTTTGTCTTTGTTTACAAACATTTCTTCTTCACTGGAGGCAGCCATATTGAATTTTTAACTCGCACTACGATGATTGTGATTGGTAGATTGTAAGGAGTAAATAAAAGAAGTATTCTGAATGGCTACTTTTTTGTACGAAGGCAACTTAACAGTTAGCATTTTTTTGTGCATTAAAATTAAAATTATTTATTAATGCACCATAATCTTGCTTGTGAAATTTTTTTCCATGTTTCTTATGATTTTATACATATTATATCCAAAAATCATGCCCACCCCTTTTACATCTCATTAAAATTAAGAATTTTCACTCTGGGCCGACGGCCTAAAAAGAGGTGATGGACAACGGAGGATCGGTTAAAAATGATAGATATCGTGTTTTACTTATCACCGGAAAACGGTAAATCGAATGGCAATGGAGATCGTGTATCAGGATCGATTGGAGTTAAAATTGGATGCTGACGGGCACTGGAACTGGTAGCTGGACGTTAACGAGCACTGGAGCTGGTGACTGGGAGCACTAGAGCTGGTGGCGTCACTGGAAGCAGCAGGAGTGGGCTGGAGCTGTGAGGGGAGTTTCAGAAGGCAGGCAGTAACAGAGAGTGAAGTGTGTATAGCATTCAGTCAGTTTGTAAGTCATCCTCAAAAGGATACTTGAATGACATTAATAGTTTGGGAGTTAGCCATGAATAGAGCTGTTTGATTACTGCTGCTGAGTCTCTCGGCTGCTGGGTTCAATGACTTGACAAGGGTGCATCAAAGTCGAGATTTGGGCGTTTCCTAGCTCCCAAGCCATACTGAAGGTTATTTATTTCTCCTATCATAAGAAGTGTGAAACTAGGTTCAGAAAGTTTAATTGAAAAAAAATTTAGCACTTCAGAAGGAAAGCTCTTTGACCCTGCAGAAGATGCCTGTGCAGCCCTGCTGACATTCCCAGCAGGGCGCCTTATGCAATTAGCAATAACTAACTTGTTCTCAAAGAGAGAAGGCAAAACCTGGAAGAGTTGACCTCCTAAACTACACAAAATCAGCATTACAATGCAATCAGTAGGAACAGATCATTACAAGAATTGTTTAATCTCTGTTGATTTTGGGGCAGAGAGAAAATCCCAAGCCATGGTGAAGATTTTACTGAAAGGTTGCTCGCTTTATGAAAAAAAAAACAAAACAAAAAAAAACGTTCCAGTTATAGATTTTAGAAATTGGTTCGTTACACAAACAAATGATGAAAATTAATTTTAGGCTGGATTTCTTAGAGTCAAAAATGTTTGATGTGTTTGTCTGTGTATATATTAATCTCCATCCCAAATGAAAATCGATTGTTTTTGTTTAGTTTGTGAAAAATGAAGTTTTATGTATTTTTTCTTTGTTGTTGAAAAAGTTGTTGTATATTTTTAGTACGCATGGTCGTGACATGTTTGGGGGGGTGGTGGAAGGCGGTTATCTGTTTGTCTCTGTGACTAGCGTATTTGGTCTCCAGCTCTCAAACCCATAAATAATATACAGAACCAGCAATCTTGTGCATTTAAAGCTATTAAATATTTCTGAAATGAAAGAATATAAAAGAATGATAAAGTTTGTTATGAACACCCTATATACGTAAAAAGCTGGTGTTTATGGGCACTAATATATATCGTATCTGAGATGACAACCTCAAAATGAGGCTCCTTCCTGTCGTCCATATTTTCAGTGTATGAAATAAACTGCATTTGTTTTTTAACAGTCATGTTCTCTGTATCTTTGTAATCTTTCTTTCTTTTTTTTTGCTAGTGGGGGTACACCGCTTATCAAGCCCTAAAGGTCAGTTGAGAATAAAAGTTTAGTGTCAGGTAATCGGTGAGACAACACTGTGATGATCAGTAATGGTGGAACTTTGGTAATGTTTAATCATATTTGAGGATATCTCAACAGGAACTTATTTACATTAGACTTGATAACGATCATGTTATTGTCAGCTGGGAAACAACTCTGCGTTATTGTGTTCCACAATCGGATAGTTCTAGGAATGTAACTTTGTTAAGTAAAACCATGTATTAAGTTTTTTGTTGTTGTTGTTTTAATCTTAGTATAATATTTTTTTGTTCGATTGGGAATACAAACACACAGACATATTATAGATTTTTGACAAAATAATTAATTTTAAACCTGCATTTCATTTCATGTACTTTGTTATGGTGATTCCCCGTCTAAAAATACATTCCTTTTATTGAATTAAGTTTTATTTTATTTTTTAGACTCATGTCGAAAGCAAATCAAATCAACTTTTCCATATTTCATCCATGTATGATTTCAGGACGAACCATTTGCAATTGAAGATTTTCGTTTTTGAAAACTAAGAGAGCGAAAGGTTAGTGGCAAGTGCCATTAATCAAGACTGAAGATTATGGTGGAAAATCATGTGAAATCCTTTGCTGCAAGAGAACTCATGGCAAACCTTAATTTATCAATTGAAGCCATTTCGAACCGTTTACGATTGATCGGAAAGACAAAACTGCTTGATAAATGGCCTGCATTTGAACTGAAAGAGGCACAACAAAATACAGTGAAGAGGAGGAGTAGGAGGTCTGCATTAATCATGCCCATTTCTATGAAACAGATCTGATTTTGCATCCATTGAAATAAAAAAAAAAACAAGAACAGATCTTGATATCAATTCAACAACAGGAAAACGATTGTGTACTCTTTCTTTATGCAACCACCAACGGAACATCAACCAACCCTCTCCTATCATCTATGAAAAGGTTACGTTTCCTTATAAATCAAAAACAAAGACGTAATACTACTATCACAAATAAATACCTGATGTTTCCTGCATTTGAAATTCATTGATTTATTTAAAGCAAGTTTATTTCATGTCCTCTGTTTCTTTGATATAATGACTACGTTACAGTAGATGTCCTTTCCTAAATAAATAAAATCACAAGGTTTTTTAGGATTTTGAAAATATGATATAATAGAATTGCTTTAAAACACTTGAAAGAAAGCATTTGAATAATAAACATTTCATTCTTATGAACACGAAACATTTTTACATTTATTCGTATAAACACAGAAATGTTGGTAATTTTAATATGCAAATATTTATCTTTTAAATATCACCATACGGAAAAGAATGAAGAAATCAATAAATCCTGCAAATAATAGACCGAAAAAGAGCACAGTAATGCTTCATAAGCAACTGTCTCGCCATAAAGAACCACCAACATTGACATTTCATATGCTATTGACTTGCTAAACAGTTATGCTCGAAATAAAACAATATACATAAACAGAAATATTTGTTATATCAAAATCATGAAAAAATATTGTATTAAGAAAACAATAACAAAATAAAAGAAGCAAGATTTTTTGGCCCGTTAAAAACAGACAAAAGCTAAAGCTTGTTGACTTAGAATAAGTGCTTTATACCAATATTCTAGAGTAAATGTGTTATTATGGTGACTAATCCATATT
>NC_136497.1:92841430-92843930 GCF_053919585.1 Euprymna scolopes
TTCGTTTTGTATGTCTGTAGATCACTGCAAGGAGGTAGGTAAAAAAAATGTGCTTTCAATACAAACGTAATAATTGTCTCGAAGTAATTTACATTGCTTATAGTTAGACAATATACCAAAACGTTGCACAAACTTAAGAGAAAGACACTGAGGGTGCATAATGGAAGAGGTGGAAATGAAAACAAGTCATCTAGCTCCCCGATCCACTTAATGAATTGTTTGAAATGGTAACCTTCATGATAAAATTAATATTTTCGGAGAGAAGTGTCATCAGACAGAAACGAAGACAAGCAAAAACAAGATGGAGAACGGAAGAGAAAGAATAAAAGAAAAAAGTAAGGAGAGAGAGGGAAAGGAAAAGAAATAAAACCTAACCAAATAGCAACATATAGTGGTGAGACAATGTTGCAAAAAAGTGGTTGTCTTCCACATGTATTTGCAATTGTTCAACACCGACTTTTGATATGTATGTTGATATGACAACTTGCTAAAGGTCAAAGCACAGGCTTGTAGGCCTCATATTATGATCAAGATTCTTTTTTGGGACGAACACTGGCCTTTCAGGATCGGAGCTTCAAGTTGCAATGGGTGAGCATTTGTGAATGTTTCATAGTGAAGTAATGAATAACTGATGACAAGATAATCAGACCAATGTTTGTATCTTAGTTGTTACTAGCAGAGCTACCCGGCTTTATCCAGGGCAAAAGTGTAACATATTTCTGTTAAAATTTCTATCTCTCTACCTGTATATCTCCGTCTCTCTACCTCTATCTCTCCCTACCCTTCACTTTCTCCATCGCTCAGCTTATTCCTATCTTTCTGGACATAGACACAAAAAGCTCGTTTTCATAAATACCTCAAGAAAAGAGTGGAATTAGGGAATTAACTCCTTCATAAAAATAATGTTACTTCCCTTTAGTTAGTACATAAGCTGGTGCTAGAAAATCAACAATCCCCTCCTAACGGAATTTGTATCAGTTTAGGATCAACGAATGTCTAATTTTTTTTTTTTTAATCATAGACATTATTAATCTGTGTGTGTGGGGGATGCTGAACAAGAAAATACCAACTTTGTTAATATTTGATTTATTGTTTTTGACTTTTAGTCAGATACGCAATCATACACACAGACAACTTCCATTTTAGTTGTTGTATAAGTGACTCTTCTTTATTATCTGGTAAGTTGACCAGATATTGAACTTATTATTAACGAGTAGCTTTAAGTACTTCCACAAATGCTTTTATCCGCTTTTATTTAACAGAAATTAAGAGTGAAAACATGATACTAAAATAAATTGTTTGCTAATTTTCCCTATTGTTACTCTTAAACATTTAATTTAATTTAATGAAAACACACACACACACATATTATTATGAAATATTATTTACGTGCATAAAAGTATACTTATGGACATGTATGTTTCTAGCTTTTAGCCATCGTCAGCATAGATTAGGATCAAAGTCATGATACCAGTATTCGCAGTCTAACATCGTTTATGATCTTAACCTATACTGACGACGGCCAAAAAGCTAGAAACATGCCTGTTCATGGGTATACTTTTATGCACGTAAATAATATTTCATAATAGAATAAAAAATAATACCTCCCATACCAAATAAGGATGATTCATTCATATATACATAAGAATAACACAAAGAGTTTGTTGCTCTTAAAAAACGCTAAGGTAACGTAAAAAATAAAAATAAAGTTGTTTATGTCGATAAAAACGTCAACAACAAATCTTATGTATGTATGTATGTATGTATGTATGTATGTATGTATGTATGTATGTATGTGTATGTATGTATGTATATGCATATATGTATGGAAATATATGTATGTATGTATATGCATATATGTATGGAAATATATGTATATATGTATACATATGCATGTATGCATATATATGTATGTATGCATATATATATGTATGTATGCATATATATATGTATGTATGTATATATATGTATGTATATATATGTATGTATATGTATGTATATGTATATATATGTATGTATGTATATGTATATATATATGTATGTATATATGTGTATGCATACATATATGCATATATATCTATGTATATATATGTATGTATATATATGTATACATATGTATGTATACATATATGCATATATATATGTATGTATATATATGTATACATATGTATGTATACATATATGCATATATATATGTATGTATATATGTGTATGCATATATATATATATGTATGCATGTATATATATATGTATGTATATATGTGTATGCATATATATATATATGTGTATGCATATATATATATATATGTATGCATGTATATATATATGTATATATATGTATGTATATAAATGTATGTATGTATATGTATATATATGTATGTATATATGTGTATGCATACATATATGCATATATATATATATATATATGTATATATATGTATGCATACATATATGCATATATATATATCTATGTATATATATATGTATATATATGTATGTA
>NC_136497.1:92846430-92911430 GCF_053919585.1 Euprymna scolopes
TTTGGTAGAGAACACTGAGGCCAAATATTTTTTAACTTTGACCCCAATTTTGACTCCTTACACTTATTGTTTTGGGCTCAAATAAAATTAAAAATTTGGATCCATGTCTAAGTAATTCACATCTAAAACTTCATGTGTTTAGATCTAAAATTAGCAGAGGAGTTTAGTAGAGTTCTCAACGGTTTAATCGTTGAACTTTGACCCCGTGACAGCTTAATTTCGTGTAGAAAACTGATTAAAAAGTTTTTCCCCATATCTCAACACCCCTTCTGCGAAATTTCGAACCTTTAGACTGAAAATTGATAGAGTAGTTTTGTAGGGAAAAAATGGTTCACATAGCTTTATAAAAATATTCATGCAATCTCTTTTTCTGATATTATGTTAATGCTATTACATTAATTTCTTCAATTTTATTGTTTTTAAATCCAATTAAACTTTCATGAGATTTCAACTTGGGTATAACAAGCGTGAAAAACTCCAAATCAACTCTGCCTATTTTCAGCCAATCTATTTTTTTACTAACAGCAAACTCCAAAACTAAAATTATTTAATATTATATATACATGTGAATAATAATCGCCTATATACAAAGAAAGTCTGAAAAGCAGATGGACATACAATCATAGTATGTTTGATGCATAGATTATTCCCCAATTCCTAGCTAGTTCAAATAAAACTTTGAGACCATTGTTAAAGATTTCTTTTTTATTTTGACTTGTTTAAAAATTATTAAAAGCGTAATGGAAATAAATTATCTTAGTTTTACAGGATACGCTAGGCAATTAAAAAAAAATGATGAAAGTATACAAAGATATTCAATACCATGAAATCAATATATTTTCATAAAAAAAAACTGTTGAACTAGAGATAAAGAAATAGGTTAATCAATAAATTTGCCCTTAATCTTGAGGATAACTCCAGTATGGTATCAGAAGTAATTTCAATATCACACGAACAAGTTTCCCTGTACATATTGGCTATTATATCTATGATGGTGGCTTTTAATATGCCATTGAAATCAGGGAGTTCCATTTTAATGATTCTGCAGGAGTACTGAATTCAAATAGCTGCAAATCAAGTGTAAAAGAAAGTCGTTTTTTAGCTCGGAGATTTGTGGAAGCTGTGTGCACTAGAAACCAAATAGAACTTTTTTTTAACAATACGCTGTAGATGTATCTGTGAGCAAAAATGCTATTCACGTAAATTTGGGGTCTCTTGAATATGGCCAATAATAATTTGAAGAAATTTAGCAGAGATATAAGGATACTAGTCCAGTGTAGAACCATTTTTAAAAGCCAAAATTTATTATTATATTGCAGTTAATGAAGACGATAAAGATCAGATTCTTACTAAGAATTTGAGTCTGTGGAACACAATACAATGCAGCTTCTTTCCAGCTGATTACAGGATTGGGGTTTCTAGTCGAATTTCAACAAATACCTGACGAGCTATACTCTAAAGTAATCAATTTTTTATGGAAATCGCTCGAGACAAGGCATGAAGCCACTTGATGTAAAGAGCTAAAAACAACACAAAGATAGAAGATGCATATTAATCTTAATTTTGAAAAGACTAAGGCTGTATGTAGGAGGAAAACAGTAAGCAAGAAGCGAGTTCAACAATCTTGCAGTTTTTGGAAAACGGCTATATTACAATGGGGTGTTAAAACAGTGAATTGATGAAGACCATTAGACTAACGAGTCAAACGAACTGGAACAAAGGAAGCAGGGAATAGATCAGACAATTCTGAAGAACACTTGCTATACTAGTAGCTACAAAAAAGACAGAAACTTGCAACATCACATCTGTGAGGCAAGTTGAAGTAAAGAAGTAAAGGAAGAGTCAATCAAATTACAGATAGGTTTTTGCAATTTATCAAGAATCTTCAAATAGGACAGGCATTTGCCGGTCTAAATATGATAACAGTACTCTATACCATGGTCTGATTGTAGATTTGTAGAGACTTGTACGTAAAAATGTTTAGAATGAAAGAGAGAACCGATTTTACGAGAATCAGAAAAAGTAATGGATTTATACATACAGAGAAAGATTTAATGAGCAAAAACGACCAGAAAGGTTTAGAGTCGATTTCTCATCTTGATCAGGACTATCTATGAGAATCTCAGAACAAAAGAGATACACCTATGATTGAAAGACAATAGTTGAGTCTTAACAGGATTATACAAAACAAGTCACTTCTTATCCCAAGTCATAACTGAAGTCAGGTCGACTTCTATATCAGCTGCATATTTCAACTGATCAGAGGAAGATGGCCGAGAAGCAATACCAGAAGAGAGAGTGGTGTCATCAGCATAAATGTTAATTTTCTGAATTATATTCTCTGGATGCTCATTTATATAGAGAAGAAACAGAATTGGAACCCCGAGGAACACTGGCATTAATTGGAAAAGAAAAGAAAAATACACCATGTAGAGTTACTCACAAGCTTTGATCTGAAAAAAAAAGAAGAACTAATAATACTAAGAATTTTATCACAATACCATAACCTTGAAGTTTATGTAGAAGACCAGGATGCCACACTCTGCCAAATGTCTTCAAAATATAAACACAATAGCCCTACCATCTGAATTATCCATAAATCAACAGATCTGCTCACTTACCACAGTTAAAAGATCGGCTGTTGAATGAAAATCATGAATGTTAATGTAGACATTGGTTACCTCCCTTGCTTCAGTTACATGGTTACCTCCCTTGCTTGTGGTGATATAAATAGGAGTCGGCCATCTTGATTTAGTCAGTTCGTTCGTACAGTTTAGACAGACTACAAGTGTCTCAACAAATGGTAGCAGAGATATCCCTCTGTGTGCGACAAAACGAAAAAAAAAAAAAAAAAAAAAAAAAAAAAATTTTTTTTTTTTTTGTACAGCTTGTCTGTAGCACTAGACAGATCGGATATCGGATATGGCAACTTCGAACAAACAACCTCCATTGTTGGAGGGGGAGGATGTTTACGAGAACTGGAAACAAGACGTTGAAATGTGGTCGTTGTTCACGGATCTTTCTGAGGAAAAAAAAGGGCCAGCAGTGTTTTTGACGCTACCACCGAATATTAGGGAATGTGTCCGTGAATTGCCAACAAGTGACATCGGCGGACGAGATGGCTTGAAGATCTTAATAAAGAAACTGGATGACATATATTTAAAGGATGAACACATGCGCGCTTACATGACTTTTAAGGAATTTTACACTTATAAAAGATCGTCAGGTACCAGTATAAATGACTTTCTTGTTCGTTATGAGTTTTTGTACCAAAGATTAAAAAAATTCTACATTATTCTACCGGAAGGAGTGCAAGCTTTTCTTGTTTTGAACGCGGTTAACATATCGGAAGAGAACGAAAAATTAGCGCGGACAACGTGTTCTGTTTTGACGTATCAAAACATGAAGGAATCGATAAAGAAAGTATTTGGTGACATTTATCGTGATGAAAATGTACCGGCAGTGAAATCAGAGCCCGAAATCGTCAACTATAATTATTCTAAACCGGGTAACAACAAAAGGCGTTTTCGTCGAGGACAATCTAATCCATGTGACCGAAGTGGAAACGTGTTGTTGTGTTACAAATGTCAGTCTCCGAACCATCTAATTAGAGAGTGTCCTAGAAATACGCCCAGGTTTACGGAAGCAACAGAACAAATACACATTACGTTGTTCATTCAAGAAAATATTTATTTGAACAGTACAAATGAAAAAATCTCAAATCTTGTAAAGGAAACATTTGGAATGGCAGTCTTGGATTCTGCTTGTACTCGCACACTGGCTGGCGAAGTGTGGCTTGATGTTTATTTAGATACTTTAAATGAAAGTGACCTGCAACTAGTGAAGTATACGAACTCAGACCGGAGTTTTTGTTTTGGTGATGGAGTGGCTGTCACAGCAATTAAAGTTGCTAAATTTCCGGTTACACTCGGAGGTATAAGAGTTTATATCGAAGCAGATATTGTGAAAAACGACTTGCCTCTTCTATTAAGTCACAAATCAATGAAGACAGCAGGAATAGTGCTAGATTTCCGGAAAGATATGTGCTGGATTTTTGATAAATGTATTGACCTAAAGACCACAACTTCAGGGCACTATTGTCTCCCCTTAACAAATAAGTTGTTGGAT
Source organism: Euprymna scolopes (assembly GCF_053919585.1). NCBI lineage: Eukaryota > Metazoa > Mollusca > Cephalopoda > Sepiida > Sepiolidae > Euprymna > Euprymna scolopes. The sequence goes on from NC_136497.1 coordinate 92,850,559, forward strand.
CATAGTGGTACTAAGAACATTGTATTACATGTTCAGAATTTTGGTCAGTGTTCTTTCACAGAAAAAAAAAAAAAAGCAGAAAAACTTCATCGACAGTTTGCTCATGCCTCGAAGGAAAAACTTGTTTCCTTGGTTAAAAAAGTGGCAAATTCAATGACAAGGAATTTATAAAGGCGATTGAGGAGGTTTGTGAAAACTGTCAAATTTGCCTTAGATTTAAAAAAACTCCACTGCGACCGGTTGTGGGATTGCCTCTTGGCAATAGATTTAATCACACAGTTTGCATGGATTTGAAAGAGTTCATCCACAATGAGGTGTGGATACTACATCTCATTGATGCCGCTACCAGGTATTCAGCGGCAACATTGATCAAAACAAAGAAGAAGGAGGAGATCATCAAAAACATCTTTATGATGTGGATTACCTATTTCGGATCTCCTGTTCGTTTTCTGAGTGATAATGGGGGTGAATTCAACAACGAACACTATAGACAGATGAATGAAAAACTCAACATAGAGACCTGTACTACTGCCGCAGAAAGTCCATTCAGCAACGGTACTGTAGAACGTCATAATTTGATAGTTGCTGAGGCAATGAAAAAAACAATTGACGATGAGAAGTGTGAACCTGAAATTGCCTTGGCATGGGCTATTTGTGCAAAAAATGCCCTCCTCAATTACTCTGGACACAGTCCAAATGAACTTGTATTCGGTTTCAATGTAAATACACCCTCAATTCTGACAGACCAGTTACCTGCTATGGAGTCCTCTACTACAAGTGACATGGTGAGAAAAAATTTAAATGCTCTCCATAGTGCAAGGAGAAACTTTTTGGAAGCTGAGTCCAGTGAGAGAATTAGGAGAGCTCTCAGGTCTAATGTCAGAACTTATGCTGATGAAGATTATGCTACCGGAGACCAAATCTATTATCGGAGGCAGGGTTTTAAAGGATGGCGTGGTCCAGCAAAAGTGTTAGGCAGAGAAGGCCAGTTTGTCTTAATCAGACATGGCGGAGCATTTTATAGGATGCATCCGTGCCAATTGATGAAAGTGAATAAAAACAACGAAAAAAGAACAAAAAAAGCTGAAATGCTGGGAAACACTACAGAAGGGAAGAATGAATACCTTTCAGTTGAGGAGGAGGAGTTGCAGAATCAAGTGGTAGAAAGTGAAGATATAGACAGAGAAGAAGTTGTTGATAGTTCTACCAGTTTAAGAGATAAGACTGAAAAACCTGGCCGAAATAAGACCATAACTTATAAAATAAATGGAAGTGGGGAGTGGAAGAAAGGAAAGGTTATGTCAGTACAGCCTAAATCAACTGGCAAATATAGTCATTGGATCAATATAGAACCTGAGGATGAAAACGAGGATCAAGTTTGTATCAACTGGAATCATATTGATCATTGGAGAGAAGTGCCCCAATATACTGAACAGGAAAATGTAGTCCTGCTCACCGCTGAACAAGAGCAGTCGAAAGCTGTAATGGATGTCAAGCATAAAGAAATAAAAAACATGAACACCTATGAAGTATTTGAATGTGTGCCATACACAGGTCAAAAAACAATATCCACAAGATGGGTGATTACTGAAAAATTCAAGGATAATCAGAAAACAATGAAAGCTCGCCTTGTAGCACGAGGCTATGAAGAAAATAGTAATCTGAAAACGGACTCCCCAACATGTAGCCGTGAAGCTATGCGAATGGTCATGCTAACCGCATCAATAAAGAATTGGATGCTGCAGACCATAGATTTTACCTCAGCCTTTTTGCAAGGTGGTATTTTAGAGAGAGATGTGTACCTGAGGCCACCATCTGATGTTTGTCCTAAATCTCAAGTGTGGAAATTAAAAAGATGCATCTATGGATTGAATGATGCTCCACGGGCATGGTACAAGAGAGTTACTCAGGCTTTGATTGAATTAAAAGAAGTAGCAAGTGCTTATGATAATGCATTGTTTTTGTGGCATGATATTAAAGGAAATTTGACTGGAATTCTTGCTATGCACGTGGATGATTTTGTTTTCTGTGGAAACACAGAGTTTGAAAGGGATGTGATTGCAACATTGAAAGAAAAATTTAAGGTGGGATCTCATGAAAGTGGAACATTCAAATATGTTGGACTGAATGTTAATCAACAGGAAAATGGGATCACTGTAGAACAAGATCTATATGTATCTTCCATATCTCCAATAGAAATAAGCAAAGGGAGGATACTGAGGAAAAATGATGAACTGAATGAAGAAGAAAAGCATGAGTTGAAGAGACTTGCAGGTCAGATGATGTGGGTTTCAACTCAAACACGCCCTGATATAGCTTTTGATGTGTGTAAAATGAGCAACACTGGAAAGCATCCCAAAGTAAAAGCCTTATTTGAGGCGAATAAAGCCTTATCAAAATTGAAATCCAAGAAGGGTTCTATAACATTTCCAAAATTGGGAAAGCCCTCAGATTTACACATTTTGTGTTATACTGATGCCTCTTATGCCAGTCTGGAAGATGGATCTTCACAGGGTGGTTTTGTTGTCTTTATTGGAGGAAGTACTGACAAAATGGCCCCCATGTGTTGGGCGTCAAAGAAATTGGACAGAGTGACAAAAAGCCCATTGGCCTCAGAGACTCTTGCTCTGAATGAGGGAGCTGATGCTGGTGTTTTGACTGCGGTTATGATACAAGAGGTATTTCAGTTATCTAAATTGCCAGACGTTCTCTGCAAGACAGATAATGCATCACTTGTGGAGACATTGAATTCCAACAATCTGGTAAGCGATCGACGATTGAGAATAGATGTAGCAAGGCTGAAGGAAATGAAGAGTAGAGGAGAGATACAGATAGAATGGATCAGGGGTTGTGATCAGGTGTCTGATTGTTTGACCAAGGCAGGAGCTTCGTCTGAGCTTCTAAGGGACTTGTTAAATCAGAAATAAATTATTCACTTGAGGACAGCAGCAATGTTAATGTAGACATTGGTTACCTCCCTTGCTTCAGTTACATGGTTACCTCCCTTGCTTGTGGTGATATAAATAGGAGTCGGCCATCTTGATTTAGTCAGTTCGTTCGTACAGTTTAGACAGACTACAAGTGTCTCAACAATGAAAACCATGCCAAACATCACTAAAGAGCTCCAGACTTTCCAGAAAATGAATATGCTTGTTGGTGACCAACCTCTCAAAAGCTTTGCTAATAACAGGGAGAAGATTAACAGGACAATACGTAGATGGGTCAGATCGTTCACCAACGTTTTAAAGACAGGGACAACAAGAGGACTCCTTCCAACAAAAAGTGAAACAGGACGGAGACAAACCGAGATTGAATAATTTCGAGAGAATAGAAGAAAGCTCAGGAGCACAATGTTTGAGAATAACAACAGGAATCAAATCAGGGCTGGGTGCCTTAGACTGCTCAAGACTAACAAGAACTCTAGCAACTATCTTTGGAAAATCAAGAAATTAATCATTTTTTGAAGGAAAATCTGGAAGTACAGCACCAGAACCATCGAGAAATAAGAATTCTCAGCAAAAAAGATGAACAAAGAGATCAGCCTTATGTTTAGAAGATGAAATGACTTAGAAACCATTAAAAAGGAAAAGAATAACAAACTTACCATTATTAATAACATTATTATAGATTCTCCAAAAATCACGAGAGCCAACCTCTTGACATGAAATCGTCACAAATTTTTTGAGAATAGCTAGACTTAGCTTCAGAGATTGCTCTCCTGCAGGCATTACTAGCCCTCCTATAAGACTGTCTAAAAGCCTCAGAACCATCCTGCCGATAATGATTAAAGAAATGCTTATGATGTGCAGTGGTAGAAGTACAATCAGATGAATATCAGGGAGGAGAATAAGGTTTGGTTTGAAACTAACGATTGGAAATTAAGGTGTCAATACCAATAACAAACCAGTAATTAACCTCCTTAGCAGTAGCATTCGGAGACATACTAAAAATAGAACCCCACCCATTATTCCCAATCTTTTCATAATATTGTTCATAATGCAAGTGACAATCGTATTAATCCTTATTCTCGAATTGCCTTTGGCTTTAGTAAGTGATATATAATATCCCTGAATTTGTATGAACCACCGTTCTGCCAGATCAAACATACCCATTCCTGATCCTCAATACAGCTTCTATCATTATATGTAATCAGTTTTTTAAAATAGTCAACCAGATAGGAGCCTATTCGTGACCACACACACACACACACACACACACACACACACACATATACCCACACACAGACGTTCAGCTTTATATTATAGAAGATATATATATATATATATATATATATATATATATATATATATATATATATAAACTCTGTGTGTGTGTGTGTGTGTGTGTGTGTGTGTGTGTGTCTGGTCATGAATAGGCTCCTATATGGTTGACTATTTTAAAAAACTGATTACATATAATGATAGAAGATGTATCAAGACACAGGAATGGGTATGTCTGACAGAACGGTGGTTCATTTAAATTGTGGGGTCTGCGTTCGTGCCTGGTCCACAAAGTATGGAAATAAAAAATTTAAAAATTAAAAAAAACATTTACAAGTGTTTTTGATATAGATGTACATAATAATACTTTGGTAAGTATGATTTAACTTAAATAGGAATGGTATAATAAAATTGTGGGGTCTGCGTTCGCGCCTGGCTTCCATAGAATGGAAATAGGCACACACTTTAATAAAGACTTTTCATATCTATCTGCGTGAGTATACTTTGATAATTATGTTTCAGTTTGAAGAAATATGGTATAATAAAATTATGGGGTGTTCGTTCGCACCTGACCTCCATAGAATGGAAATATGTCACAAAGTTTAACAAGGTTTTTTAATATAGATCCACAGAATATTGTGATAAGTGTTTCAGTGTGAACAGGTATGGTATAATAAATTATACGGTTTATCTTTTTTATTTTTTCTTTCATCATATTTTGCTTTGGTTTTGATACCCCCAAATTCAACCCAAATTTACAACTCTCCCTTTTCATAACCTATCATACTTTCATAAATCAGAGTCCATTTTCTGTAGGCTGTTTGTGAACCCAGTCAACGACGAGTACTTTTGCTAGTATATATATAAGAGAAATTGTATCTGTGTGTACATTTTCCTACCAAACTAATCTATCAATTTTCAGTTTACAGACTCGAGATTTGACATAAGGAGCATTGAGATTTGGGAAAATTTTTTAATCGGTTTCGGCCAGAAATTTAGTTATCAAGGGGTCAAAATTCAACGATTTGACCTTTGAAAACTCTACCAAACTCATCCACCAATTTTGTTTCCAAACACTTGAAATTTTAGATGTAAGTAAATTGGACATGGATCAAACTTTTTAATTTGATTTGAGCCCAAAACAATAAATGTTAAGGGGTCAAAATTGGGGTCAGAGTTAAAAAAAAAATTAACCTCTGCGGACGCTACCAAATTCCTCAACCAATTTTTGCTTTAAACATTTGAAATTTTACATAAAGTGTATTCGGACATAGGACAAGTTTTTCAATCGGTATTTGGCCAAAAATTTGGCTGCCAAGTGGTCAAAGTTCAAAAGATTTGACCTTTGCGATCTCTAGCAAACTATTCAGCCAAGATTGTGGCTAAACATTTGCAATTTTACATAAAGGGTATTTAGACATGCGATAAGCTTTTTAATCTGTTTTGGGGCGAAAATTTGTCTGCCAAGAGGTTTGACCTTTGCAGACTCTATCAAACTCCTCTGCCAATTTTGGGTCTAAACACTTGAAATTTTCGATGTAGTTTACCTGGATATGAGTCAAACTTTTTAACATATATATATGTGTATATATGTATCATAACTTTATAAGCATATATATATATATATATATATATATATATATATATATATACATATACATACATATATATATATATATATATATATATATATATATATACATATACATACATATATATATATATATATATATATATATATATATATATATATATATATATATATATATATATACATATACATACATATATATATATATATATATATATATATACATATACATATATATATATACATATACATATATATATACATATATATATATATATATATACATATACATATATATATACATATATATATACATATATATATATATATATATATATATATGCTTATAAATTTATGAACAGTACTTAGGGCCCGAGCAAAGCCAGGCTGAACTGCTAGTATATATATATATATATGTATATATATATATATATATATATATATAAATGTATATATATAATCTATGCTTGTTTAGTGCGAATTTTTGTATTGATGAGTGTACAATTTCTGCAATACACTAATTTGTTGTTATATTTGCGCTTTTTTATAATTTACTAGCATTTCAGCCCGGCGTTGCCCGGGTGTTTGCAGGTGTATGTTGAGCAAAAAAAAAAGAAGAAAAAAAAGCGGTCAATTTTTTTAAACTTTGATCCCTATTATGGCCCCTTAACATTTATTGTTTTAGACTCAAATCAGATCAATGTCCAAGGAACCTATATCTAAAATTTAAAGTGTTTAGACCCAAAATTGTCGGAGGAGTTTGGTAGAGTTCTCAAAGGTCAAATCGTTGAACTTTGACCCCTTAACAGCCAAATTTCTGGTCGAAAACCGATCACAAAGATTTTCCCAAATCTCAGTATCCTGTATATCAAATTTCGAGTCTGTAGACTTTAAATTGACAAAGTTATTGCATACGTAAATGTACACACACACATACACACACATCTACTTTTATAGATATATAGATTCTTTTTTTTTACTTATTGCAAAAAATTGAAATGTTACTCGTCAAATAATAACAAAAAACAAAACAAAAACAAATTAACTCTCAAAATAAAGACCATGATTTTCCAAAACTTTCTACCATCGATCTGCTAGTTTTTAGATCTGATCAAAGTACCATTAAGCCGGTTTCGAATCAAAGAATTCTTGCCACACTCCTTTACTTCATTAATCGAGTCAAATCGGCAGCCCTTCAGAACGTGTTGCATTGAGCGGAAAAGGCTGTAATTTGCTGGAGCACCATCAGCACTGTAGGCTAGATGTGGAAGAACTTCACTTTGTCCAGCTCTTCAAGCTGATCTTTGGTCTTCCTCGCAGTGTGTGGCTTGGCATTTTCCCGCTGCATTAAAGTGCTCTTTTGGTTGACCAAAGCTGAGTACTTTTGCTTCAACTTTTTGTAGACCCATTCTATTTGCTTACAGTAAAGTTCTGCACTGATGGCACAACCATTCGGAACCAACTCAAAATGCACGATCGATTCAAAGTTCCACCAAACGCATAACATGATGTTCTTGCCAAATCGACCTTGTTTTGAAACCGATGGTGTCTCTTGCCCTTTCTGAACCCATCGCTTGTCTTGATTGTGCTGGACCAGGTAGACCCATTTCTCATCTAATGTCACAATGCACTTCAAAAATGCTCGTCCAATGGATTGCTAAGCAATTAACTGCAAATTTCAACTCATCTGTTGGCTTGTGCTTCGGTAAGTTCATATAGATCTTGGCGCTGCTTTTTGTGAACAAAATCAAGATACTTCAAGTGTCGATTTGCCAACTCCAAGCTATCAGCCAATCCTCGAATGCTCGATGACGGTGCAATGTCCAACCAAGTCTCCATCACCAGCTTTAATGGCTATCTCGAACAACACTTATCTTCAAGACTCATGTCGTCAGAATCAAAACGTTTATATCACTTTGAGATCGCCGCATAAACAATTGGCAGCACAAATCTGCAGCTTTCCAAGTTGAAAGACCTTCCAGCAGTAACGAATCAAAGTTCACATATCAATTTTATCAATTGCTATCTGGAATAGAAAGATGAAAATCACTATAATAATATAAATGCAAAAAAAAAAATCCAATTAAAAATCGAATAAAAATTCAAATTTTTGCAAGTGTTTACAAATATTTGGGGCAACCTAATATTATTAAAAATAAATAAATTTGGAAGTTGGGTTGAATATTATCTTATTAGTAAGTCCTGGCTCCCATTAGCATTTGTATACTTTTTATATTTGTACAAATATTAAATAAAGACATTTTTGATTTGCTATTTATTTAATGGTGCGTGCAACCTGAGTTGCATACGAAATTTTGGTTGTATAATATTTACATGCATTTATGAAGACTGAAATATTCTTCTGTGTAAAAATAATTGTCTAAAGGAGTTGTTTGTCTGCCTTATGGTTCGTAAAGGGCAAGATTTATAGAGTTGTTGCAAATGAGCTATCACTAGTCACTGTTGTGTTGTTTAAGAAGATTCAATAAACTTTCTTTTTTTTTTATTACATTTTCACCCCAAACAAACCACATTGCCACTTTGATGTAGGGGGCTACTATTAGGGACATAAGCTACAGGGGTACTATGTGGGGAATTGGGCAGCAAGATGTCGGTTCACGTTACACTTGAACTTCTGCATGTCAGTACAGTTGGGGAAGCAGGAACCCGGAAGGGAATTCCAAAGTCTGGGGAAGAAAATACTAGAGTAAAAGGCTTTCTTACATCTAGGGATCTCTACTGTGAAGGGGTGAGATTTTACTGCTTGTTGGGTTTGTCGGGAGTACTTATGTAGAGTGGGTATAAGTGCTTGCAGTTCGTCAGAGCATTCACCGTTAAAGTACTTGTAGAACAGGCAGAGGGATGCTACATTTCGTCGATGGGACAGAGGCTGAAGCTTGGATGCCAGTTCAGCACCTATCAGGTTGGCGACTCTCTTTTGAACCTTGTCTAGGAGCGATAGACTAGTGGCAGATGCACCAGCCCAAATATGACAACAATACTCGATACATGGGCGAATGGTGACCTTATAGAGGTACAGGATACTTTCGGGCGTTAGTAGCTTTCTAGCATGGTAGAGAGAACCCACCTTTCTCGATGCGATCCTGGAAATGATCTCAATGTAATTGTTCCAACTCCTGTTTCCTGTGAACGTTAGGCCGAGGAGCCTAAAAGATGTACTTTCAGATAAAGAGTCCTTGGCCATTGCTATTGGTGGTAGAGAAGGTTTCTTGTAGTTATTGAAGGAAACAAGTTTAGTCTTGGCAGCATTGAATGTGACCATCCATTTTTGTCTCCATTCCACTACAGATTGAAGGTCATCCTCTAGTGTTTCTGCCATTTCTTTCGATATGTGTTCATTTGTTTTCCTGTCATGTCTGTTATAGAGAGTGGTGTCATCAGCATATATACCCATCCCACAGACAATTTTTTCAGGGAGGTAATTTATGAATATTAGCAATAATAGAGGTCCAAGGATAGATCCCTGAGGCACTGCCACATTTATATCATATTGTTTAGATGTACGACCATCGAGGACAACCTGGATTTTTTTTTTTTTTTATCTAAGAAGGATTTAATTATGTTAAGTATTCTTCCAGTGATACCGTATGATCTGATTTTCCTGAGAAGACCTTCATGCCATACCCTGTCAAAATCCTTGCTGTTAATCCTTACATTTATGGATGTTTCTTTCAAGATTTGTGTCTGGGACTATCAGGTAGTTTGAAGATACTGGCTTCCTGACCTAAAATGCACTAAACATTAATGTTATTATTTTTTTCCTTTCTCTTTGCAAAATTGAATCATGTTCTGCAAAGCCCAAAATAAAAACGATTTTACTCTACAAAACAACCAAATGAAATAGCATGAATAAATATTTGAAGATATAAGAAAACTTGAAGCCTAGTAACTTTTTCCAAAATTAGTGAATTGGGCATTAAAAACCTCGAAAAGGGTTGATATGCCATAAAACAAAGCAACCAATCAAGATTTGTGGCGGTCTTTTTAAGCTGTGTTCACTCTGTTATCTTGTATGGCAGTAAGACATGGGCCTCAAACAGTTCTGATCTATAACTGATTCAGTGCAATAATTATTCCATGATCAGGTGAATGGGTGAATGAAAACTAGAGGAAAGGATCCTTTCAACTGTTCTTCATCAAAAAGTTTGCATTTTAAGACTATTGATGCCTTATACGCTTAGCATTTCAGATGATTTAATCATGTACAGTGTGCCACCATTTATATCAACGCGATAACGGCTTTTAGATTTTTGTTATTTTTTGGCATGAAACGATCAGTTCTTTTCGGCATGAATTAATGAGTGTACTTGGTTTGTCTATACATAAAATCCATCTAATTATCTGGAACTATTAATTTGTCCATTTTGTGCATCGATTAGTCAATTTATGCGTAGGGGTTCATGCGTGCATTTGGATTGTCATAATAGTTTGAGCACTTGATGTAACAGCATCTTTCTCTATGGATATATATGTGTGTATATCTATATGTGTGTATATGTATATATGTGTGTACATGAGTCTTCATTTAAGGATTTAAACATTAAAAAAAAGTGACTTTCATCACCTGACGAGGTCACTAATTGTTCATAACTGATTTATCGAAAATGTCATGATCGTGTAGCGACATTAAAAAAACAAATTACGCGAACATTTCAAAATAAAAAGTCACGCAGTTACCTATGAAAAAGCAAAAAGATGAGGACAGAAAAAAAAGAAAGAAAAAGATGGTGAGTCTACATATACACCCACGTAAAACTTGGAAATCTGTGTTAAGTGCTAAACCTAGTGATAACTTGGAAAAATAACTTTAAAACATGACTAAATCTTAATTGATAACACTGACGCCAACCAAAATAAATAAAAAAAAATCACTAAACACATGAAGCTGTATAAATAAATCAAAATGCCACCTAAGACAGAAATGTTTAACATCTATAGTTTACCGAGCCACAATAACAACTAGGGAAAGCCTACTATAAATAAATATTATATTGGTATTGCTAAAAATACATTCAAGAAGAGATATTCCAGCCATAATTGCTCCTTTGTTAATCAAAACTGTACAATTTAAACCTCACTTTTTATACACTATCGAGAACTAGCTAAACCAAACACCAAGCGTTAAATGGGATATTTTAAAGAACACTAGCACTTGCCAATCCTTAAATTCACCTTGTTATTTATACCTTAATGAAAAATTATATATTATTAGATGTAAGGACAGAGAACATTTCTAAAAGAACATGAAACATTAATAAATTGTATGCATTATAAATCACACTTTCTTAACAATTTGCATAACCCCCTCAATTCAATGTTAACATCTTAGTTTTTAATGTTTTGTTTATGCGACTCCTACATATTTAATAAATTTTTAATTTATACTTCTACTTGTTTTTTTTTTGTTTTTTTTACAAGGTGGTCACCACTTATTAAAGCCAGGAAGCCACTCGGGGATAAGGGTTATTGCATGTACAGTACGTTAGTGTTGAGATTTGATAAAGTGTCTTACTTAAGGGGGCGGTTCATCAGGAATTTGTTTATGTTGGACTTGAAAACATCCAGGTTGTAGTCAGGTGGGAAACAGACAAACAGAACAGAGTTCCACAGGCGTGCACTTCTAAGAAAGAAGCTTTGTTCATGGAATCTATGTTTTGGTTTTGGCACAGATAAAGAGTGGGGAAAATATTTGACAGTGGTTTCAGCTAGACGGGTGTTTTTCGTGAAAGATTGGCGAGGGGGACCAGGGATTGGAGCTCAGACGAGCACTTGCCATGGAAGTAACGATAAAACAAAGACAGGCTCGCAACGTCTCTCCTGTGGGAGAGAGGTTGCATGGAAGAGAAAAGGGCATCCCCCACTAAGCCACGAAGCCTATTTTGTACTCTGTCAAGGCAGGATAGTCTGTTTTTAGCAGCTCCTGCCCAGATGTGGCAGCAGTACTCCATCCTTGGTGATTTACACTTCCACTATTTTTTATGATAATAATTACTAAAAAAATACCACCATATTTTTCTACCCCCTTATAAGCATCTCCACCTAATCTGGCATTCCATTATTCTGAGATTCTATTATTTTTATTAGGTTGGTGTAAAAATGATGTGTTTTTTTAATGTATCGTTGAACGTAAGAAAACGACATTATTTTTGCACCAACCCAATAACTTTGTAATACTGAATTATTTAACTGTCCCATGAGTTTTTATTGTAATGTTTAATCAATGAAATGTTTAATATTTTGTTTTATTATTGTATCATTATTTTTTATACCTGCTATTTTTATCATTTGTCATTTTCGTATACATATTTGATTCTTTCTACTTTTATATATTAACTCCATGTAATATTGATATGGTAACATTTCTTTGTTTTACTCTCTCTCTCTCTCTCTCTCTCTCTCTCTCTCTATATATATATATATATATATATATATATATATATATATATATATACATATATACTTTAATAACTAAATTATTTCTTTACTATTACTATTTTAGTACATTATTAATATATTATTATATTTATATATCATGTTATGAACTTTCTGTCACCTTGACTTAAAAATCTATTCTCATTATTACATATTATTACTCTTAATGGTTAACATTATTTATAGTTTTAAATCAAAATGAATATAAATTATTCTTAGATATTAATTTTATATTAATTTAAAAGTAGCTTACAATTTTTATATTCTTTGAAAGTAATTAAGCTGTTAAGTTTTATTTTCTTAAATGATAAATGAATATAAAAATATATATGTCCGATTGAATATTTAACGCTAAATAGCCAGACTCCTCTTCTTACTAATGTTACAAGTCAAAAGGTTTCAGCACCCTCGAGCTGATGAATTAACTTATTTTTTCATCCCTTGGCATAAAAGGGGAATCCAGGTTCTAACACAGATTTCCAACTTTTGCTTAAGTGCATATAAAAGCACACACTCTTTTTCTTTTTTTTATCCTTCTTTTCTTTCCCTTTTTCCCCTAGTCTCCTCTTCTTTGGTTTGTCATAGGTAACCACGTGACTTTTTAAAATGTAATGTTTCTGTAATTTATTTTTCCGTGTTCATTTGAGAATTTGTTTAACAAATGTCTTAATTTTTCACGTTAGAAAATTTTCAGCTATTAAATTTTCGTAAGAAATAAATATAAACAAATATAGAAGAAAGCAAAACAAAAATGGAAGTGAAGAGACTACCAAAAGTAACTGCAACTCATTAAAGATAAATCAGAATAAATAAATTAAATTAATAAGTGGTAAATAAATGTGACTTTTTTCCAAATTAATAGCAAAGCACTCAATAAATCTCGGGCCTGGCATATAGACAATGCAACTGAAAAAAAAATCCAATCTGATTTTTTTTTTGAATACTTACCTTCAAATGGCACATGTCACAATTTGAGTCCAATCAATATATTGATTAACGTGTTATAGTGAACTATAAGGAACTTACTGTTACAACATTTTAAAATAATGAAAAATCTGAAATTCGTGTGTTGATAAAATATTATTTTCTGATAAGAATACATATAATTGAAGCGAGGTAATAGCTTGATTAGTGATATTTGGCCTCTACTTGGTTAGAAACAACAATTAAGATGTGTTATACTGATTTTGAACGCAGTTATACAGCCACAAATTGTGCTGAATTTAGCTCCAATGTAGAAATGATATCAGAAACCGAGGTATATTTTAAGACCAAAGAAAAATCCTTTTGCAAAAAAAAAAAAAAGGGGGGGGGGGTAGTGAATTGTTAGAAGGAAATTATTTTAATGAATAACATTAATTTTTTTTCTTAAAGTTGTTGTTTTATTACTTTGACCCAGCACTTATTGAGTGATATGTTTAATTTGTGAATTTTGACTTACTTTCTATTATTTTTTCCTCTCTGATATATCTAGAAGCAACCATTTTTCCTGAATATTTGGAACCTTAGTATTGACCTTCAGTGTGGAGTGGAAAGTGATAGAAATGGATGGTAACATTTAATGCTGATAAGACTAAGCTTCTTTCCTTTAAAAATTAAAAGAAACCTTCTCAACGTCCGATTGTTATCTATCTTCTATCTATCTTTCTTTCTATCTATTCTTTCTATCTATCTATTCTATCTTCTATCTATCTATCTTCTTCTATTCTTCTATCTTCTTCTATCTATCTTCTATCTTCTTCTATTCTATCTATCTTCTATCTTCTTCTATCTATCTTCTTCTTCTATTCTATCTATCTATCTATCTATTCTATCTATCTTCTTCTATATATATATATATATATATATATATAATTATATTATATTATATATATATATATTATTATTATTATTATTATTATTATATAATAATAATAATATAATAATAATAATAATAATAATATAATAATAATAATAATAATAATAATATAAATAAATAAAATGAACTCATTTTTTCCCGTCTGATTTTGACATTAATAGGATTAAAAATCAAGATATTTCATGCAAATATAATATGCACAAACGGCAGAACAATATCTGAGGTGTGTTATAGGCTTATTATTTCTCAAATTCCTCGATAATCTTAGATTGCTATACTTTTTCTGCTGAGAAGTCACGGCCAAAATCGGTTAAGATCAATGGAAGTGGTAAAATATTTTCTCTCTCAAAAATTCCTCCTCCCCCTGCCACCACTTAACACCGTTTGGGGATCGTTCACAAGGAACAGTTGAGAAGAGAACACCGGTTTGGCTTCGTAGTTCTTTCATGTGAAGTTATTTAAAATCACTAAACTAAGCTGCATTGCTCTGTGGCGTAGTGGTTAGCGTGTTGGACAATTCACATTATATTTTCACGTTCGCGCCGACCTACCGTAGTCGTTTTTTTTTTTTTTTTCCCTAAACAACTGGAATGGACTTTTCTTGGTTGCCGAACTGTTAACGTTGCAGATGTTTTTTTGTTTTTTTTTTCACACTTTATTTTCCTACTTTTACTCATGACTCCGGGTTTGATCCTTCCTACTTACCTACCATAACATTTTTTAAAACTCCCCCCCCCCGTCCCGGAAACAAACACTCGGGCAACGCCGGGTACCCCCGCTAGTAATATAAATAAAATGAACTCATTTTTTCCCCTCCGACTTTGACATTTATAGGACTGCACCTGTATACATTTGGTGCAGCTGTATCATTCACAAACTGAATCGCGACATCTGTCGTATGTTATAGGCTTATTACCTGTCCAGTATCTTGCTGATCAGAGTTTCCTATATTCTGTCTGGTGAGAGTCCACTGTAAAAATCTGTTACATTTAATGGAAGTAGTAAAGTATACTCTCTCTAACAAATTCATCCTACCACCGCTACTCACTTACACCATTCCAGAACGTTCACAGGAGACATTTAAAACCGACCACCGGTTAGAATTTATCTAAAAACGGGACTGGACTTACGCTGAAACGAACCACGCTTACTTTGCCATTGGCTAGCATAAAACATAAACACAATTTATAAATCATTTATTATAATAAAATTAGATTAAAACAGAACACAATCCGTTACCTGGAATTGAATTCACAGTTACATTACTTCGATTTCGTTATAACACGCGTGGTTAGAGTTTTATGAAAACCTGAATTTACATTTACGTGAAACGCACCAAACTTACTTTCACACACACAACTTCCGTTTTGCTCTTTCCTTTCGTTCTTTTTTTACATTCTTTCTTTCTAAGGACATGTTTTAGTTGCCATAGTAGCAACTTTTTATCGACATTGTTTCACTGTTTATGAATATTGAAATAAAATACATTACTACACATTATTAATATCTCACTTTTAATCACTTATATCGACTTTTTAAAACTTTTCTTACTCTTTGGAAATGACAACGTTAATGTTTATGAATATTGAAATACAATAAATTACTAAACATTTATTAATATCTTCTTTTTTTTGGGGGGGGGATGTTGGACTAAATTAACATTCTTAGCTAATTCCGTAACATGAGATTCTACTTTTTTAGGCGCATTTGCACCCTACCCATGTTAACAATGCCTTCTTAAATAATAACGTTATTACAGCACGAAAAAAACATTAAACTTTTATAAAATATGCCACCAAAAAAGACTTCCCTTAGTCGTAATACAACAGCAGTTGCAACCAGAAAAAGAAGTCGACAATGGGAACATTATGAACAGTCTCAGGAAGACACTTCTGGTACTTTATTCTTTTGTTTTGATTTACTCAAAATCGCACACACCTCGAAACATCCGAGCAACGCCGGGTACCCCTGCTAGTGACTAATAATATGCTACCTGAGAGCTTTTTGTTCAATCTCCTCGGTTAAACTTTCACAGACAAC
Organism: Euprymna scolopes; assembly: GCF_053919585.1. Taxonomy (NCBI): domain Eukaryota; kingdom Metazoa; phylum Mollusca; class Cephalopoda; order Sepiida; family Sepiolidae; genus Euprymna; species Euprymna scolopes. Next base: position 92,866,721 of record NC_136497.1, read on the forward strand.
AGTTATTAGAACAAATATATTGAAGAAATTGCCAAGACAAAGAAGGTGGTTCCCTCTATTATGCTAGAAAATTACCTACATTATTCTATATCTCTATGAAACCACGATTTTCCCATGCATGGAGTATTGTTGTTACATCTGGGTTGGTGCATCTACCACTAGGAGTCTCCAATCTTATAGGTCTTGCACTATCAACCAAACACCAATCCTTGTCCCATCTCCGCAATGTTGCATACCTGTGCCTGCTTTACATGTATTTTAATGGAATGTGCTTTAATGAACTCAAAGTAATTGCGCCTCCCTGATGCAAATACTCCTGAGTAATTTGACAAACAGCAAAATCCCACTCCTTAACTGTACAGATCTCTAACTGTCAGAAAACCTTCTACTCTAATAGTTTCTTCCCTCAAACTGCTAGATATTGGAATTCCCTCCCAGTTTCCTACTTTCCTTATTGTACTGAATGTAGAAATTTAAATTTAAATTTAAATTTAATGTGAACAGTCATCTCGCTGCTCAACTCCCTACATAGCGTCCGCATGGATATGGTCCCAAGTAGTCGTCTCTTATGCTCAAGTGGCACTATGCTTTGTTTTGGGTGAATAAGAGTAAAAAAAGGCAGTACCACAAAATAATGCCACAGCTTTGCTTAGATGACTGATTCGATTGTGAAAAAGAATTGGTGTAAAAAGAAAGTAAGAACATCTGAGGATCATCATATACAATTTTAAATTAATCAACAATTTTCTCTTTTATTTTTGTCAAACATTAATCACTGTATCAGAGTTGAAGTTGAAAGTTGTGGGAGGAATCAAAGTTTGAGTGAAACTCGTAAAAATCCCAAGCGTCAGTTAGATGTTTGATCTCTGAAGAATCAAAATACAGTCATTGGATGACTTTAAAATAAAGAGTCGGAGTCCGATATTTTGGAATGCTAAAAGTTGGAGTTCGAATTTTTGGAATCCTAGGACGTGAAATCGACCTTATACCTTATACCTTATAACTCTGCAATTCTGAACAGTACCCAAATACTTATGTGATAATTAGTCAGCCTTTTACGGGTTATGGGTGAAGATGTTCTCTTAATCATTTTCTTAAATACAGAAGATAATGATTTTAACGTTTTCTATATTTTATTTAAGTAAGTATTGAAATTCAATTTCTTAACTTGAATTGCTTCATAGTGGGAAGAAAGAGTTTTAGTACTTCTATTTGTCAGAATCTTGTATCATGTGTGACTTTACACAAATTGTGAAACAAATTGAATTTTATTTCAAATCTCTCCTAATGCCCCATGCATAATCCATTTGCTTTTTATAATAAGAGTAAACTTCAGATCATTGACTCTAAGTTCCAGATACGTAGCTGCACACAATGAACCACCTCTACTCCCCAAGGAATGACCAAACACTTATTGTTTTTATGTGTAAATGTGGATTGAGCAATAAAATCATAAAATAAATAATAATAAATAAATAGGTCATGCGATTTTTGAAAGATGTAAACGTTCCAATGTTTTTTGTTTTTTTTAAAGATAGTTTCTCATGCAAGATTCATAATAAATTACTATTATTGAATATCAGGACTGGTGTACCAGAAATAGCAACAAGCATCTGAAAGAAACAAAACTCGGATGATTTATATAAGCACAAATGACTAAAAAATAAAAGAAAATAATGGTAATTTGATGTAGGTTCACCTACGAAGATTATCAATTCATCAAATAAACAATAAAATGGTTGGAAATCATGTCCCCTATGTGGTGTGCTTATATTGATGAAGAAAGCGAAATCTCAGAATAGGCAGTTACAGTTGTGGATGTGTGGTGTCCAAAAATGCTATATAAACTAGACCAAATTGAGATTGAACTGAGTCTGCTGGCTAGTAAGTGCGAGATATCAGCCTCCGTCAATTTCCATGCTAACCCTAACCCTTGCTCTTACCTCACTTGTTTAACGCAATGGAGCAATAAAAATACACCATTATATTTTTTTTATATATCAGTGTTTGTCATAATTTTTTAAGCACCGTAGTAACACAACACTATCTCCATCTTGACTCAATATTTGTCATAAAACTCTGCATCTGAATGTTTTATATCGTTCTTTTGCTGAGGAAATTCAACTTTTACTAAATCACATCAATATCGTTGATTTTAAAGTCATCCTTTCATACATCTGACGAATCTGGCCAAGAAGAAATGGGATTTCAAATGGTATCAATGACAATGTTACACTAACATTATGTCTTATATCTGTAAAGTTATAGTTAAAGTATTTGCATTATTAGGACTACTGTTTTTATCTTTGAAATTGAATGTTTAATCCTCATTATGTGCAATACTAAGAATACAGCTACATATTACTAAAGACTTCTATCCTATCATGGTTATGGAATGAGAACAAGCTTACTCCATGGGTTAAATAAAGAATTCCATTCAAAATTCTGTATATGTAGTAGTAATTCCTCTAATGCACTTAGCTCCAAAATACAGAAAGTCTGTTCTGTTTGCTGTCAATACACAGGGGCTGAGAGAGGAAGAAGAGAAAGAAACGGCAGGCATGGTTGGTTTTATGGGAAAGAGGGCGAAACTAACCGCGAGAATTCCCGAGTTTTGAGAGGAATAAAAGACCGAACTCTGACGGATAGGCGACTGTGCTTTTGCTCAAGCAGAAAAAACGGTGAGAGGAGAGGAAAGTCCCTTCCTAAGGAAAGTTCCGGCTCAAAGCGAGAAAGAAAGTAAGGCTGAAGGACCCAGCAGTTTTCAGTATAGATTCCTGAGACTTTTATATAAAGTTTCCTGAAGAAGGTCAGAAGTTACATCGGCTGAAATGTTGTGAATAACACCCAACAAGTTGAGAACAGTAGTCTAAATAATCTAAACAATCAAGTTGTAGTTATGTTCTTTCAGAATAAATTCTTTTTCACTTTTTAGTTCGATTGATTCTATTTTTATTTCTTAATCAGATTCTGACGTCAGCTTCATTGCAATCTTTCTTCTTTTTTTTACATTTCTAGATTTTATCCATTTTCTTTAAATTAATCCATTGAATTTCTCTTCAGAGCAATCAAGATAGTAGACTTTTTTTTTTGTTTTCGACTTTCAGGTAATCTTGGCCGAGTTGATTATATAACAGAATTCGAATACGATCTATTTATTCGACCTGACACATGTAATCCTCGCTTCAGAGTTTGGTTCAATTTTACCGTGGAAAATCTCAAAACTGACCAGGTGAGTGTTGAAAGTAATTATGATTTTTATCAACAAATCAATTTATAATGTGTTTTATGTCTTATTCTTGTGAATGTTCTAATACCGTATTTGTCTATATGTGTTGATATGTCCAGTGAAAGGAACATATTTGTTTGAAGTAGCTGAGTGATCTTGGCTATTGCATTTAAGTAAAAATCTAGTAATTTACTTTACTGAACGGGTGTTCATAGTTAGAGCTGATAATACCCTAAAGTATTTTGGTGTATCTTTCGATGCCTTTCCCAAGCTCCTCTACAAGTCGGTAATGTGGCTTGATCACACAAGTATATTCTTATGAGGAAGAACCCGGATGTTCTCATATTCATTACATCATGCATTAAGATTAAATTTGAAATTAGATTTTTATATTTAATTTGTTTTTGTGTTAATATCTGTTCTATATATGCCCCTTAATATGCAATGTGTGTGTATGAGTAGTAAGGACTTTTAGAGCATATCTGGAAATCAATAATTCCAGTCAGATATGCTGCTATTCTGTGGCAAGTATTTAAAAATGAACTGTCAGACACGAAAGTCACGAAATGGAAACTTAAAAAAATGTTTACTTGTCATAAAAGGAAACTTAAAAAATGTCTACTTGTCGTGAAAGAAGATTTCAAAAAATGTTTACTTGATATGAAAGAAGATTTCAAAAAATGCTTACTTGATATGAAAGAAGACTTAAAAAATGTCTACTTGTCATGAAAGGAAACTTTAAAAAATGTCTACTTGTCATGAAAGAAGACTTCAAAAAGTCCACTTGTCATGAAAGAAAACTTCAAAAGAAAATGTCCACTTGTTATGAAAGGAGACTTAAAAAATGTCTACTTGTCATGAAAGAGGATTTCAAAAAAATGTCTACTTGTAATAAAAGGAAACTTAAAAAATGTCTACTTGTCATGAAAGAATACTTCAAAAGAAAATGTCCACTTGTCATGAAAGGAGACTTCAAAAATGTCTACTTGTCATGAAAGAGGATTTCAAAAAATGTCTACTTGTCATAAAAGGAAGCTTAAAAAATGTCTACTTGTCATGAAAGAATACTTCAAAAGAAAATGTCTACTTGTCATGAAAGGAGACTTCAAAAAATGTCTACTTGTCATGAAAGGAGGCTTCAAAAAGTTCGTTTGTCATGAAAGAAAACTTTAAAAATGTCTACTTGTCATGAAAGAAGATTTCAGAAAATGTCTACATGTCATGAAAGAAGACTTTAAAAAAAATGTCCACTTGTTATGAAAGGAAACTTAAAAAAGTCTACTTGTCATAAAAGGAGACTGCAAAAAAGAAAAAAAAAAGAAAGAAAACAGTTTGCACTAAATGTGACAAGGAAGCACGTATATACCTTGTATCGAAATATATATATTCTGGTGAAAGAATTGACCCTCAAAATGATTACCCCATCAGTCTACTCTTGCTCTTTGCTAAAAATTTTTGAATCGTTAATTAATATTCATTAATGCTTAATATCTTTCTGATCACCACTATGGACATTAGCAGGAATTTTCTACTGCGTATATCTTAACAGTCATCTCTAAACACATATACCACACACTGAACATGATAGATGAAGCGAAACCAGTAGCACTGGATATATCGAAATCCTTTGAAAAAGTCTGGCATGAAGATTTTCATATGAAAATTAATTTGTATGGTATTATTGGACGAATATGTAATGTAATATTTTTCCCAGACAAAAGAAAGATCTAAGTTGTTCTCAGTAGACATGCATTCAAACTGCTTGAAATTAATGAGACTGTACTCTGGTGGTCAATCCTTGGACGTAATTGCTCTTAATTTGTATAAACGACTTTCCTAGTGAAATTTTGTTAGAGATGAGTATATATTTTAATAACACCAAGCTCTATACTCATAATGTGGGTAAAACAAATATGTACATATCCAAGACAATAGCAGATTCCTTAGAAAATGACCTACAGTCTGTAGCTAAATTGGGATATAAATGGATGGTAACGTTAAATGCTAAGACACAGGTCCTTTCTCTTAATAATTATGAGAAACCTTTTCAACCATCGATTGCCAGTGCTGATAGCATGGCTAAGGAGTCAGACCTTCAAATTCCTTGCCCTAACATTCACAGGTAACACGAATTGGAGCAAATGCATAGGAGATACTGCCAAAGCTGCTGCAAGGAAAGTGGTCTTTTGCTAGAAAACATCTTACAGTTACCATTATCTCATATTGATACAAAATCATCGTCTGCCCAGGAGTTTTGTATCAGTTGTCTGACAGAGATGCTGTTTGCTGATGATTTTATATAAAAGCCAAGTACGTCCAAGGATGGAATACTGTTGCCATATCTGGGCAGGAGCTGCTAAAAACAGCCTATCCTGCCTTGACAGAGTACAAAATAGACTTCGTGGCTTAGTGGGGGATGCCCTTTTCTCTACCCTGCAACCTCTCTACCACAGAAGAGACGTTGCGAGCCTATCCTTGTTTTATCGTTATTTCCATGGCAGGTGCTCGTCTGAACTCCAATCTCTGGTTCCCCCTCGCCAATCTTTCACGAAAAACACCCGTCTAACTGAATCCACTGTGAAAAATTTCCCCCACTCTTTATCTGTGCCTAAATCAAAACGTGGATTCCATGAACAAAGCTTCTTTCTTAGAACTACACGCCTGTGGAACTCTGTTCCGTCTGCCTGCTTCACACCGGACTACAACTTGGATGTCTTCAAGTCCAACGTTAACAAATTCCTAATGAACTGTTCCCTTAAGTAAACACTTCATCAAATCTCCGCACCAACGTAATGTACTTGCAATAACCCTTATCCCTGAGTGGCTTCCGGGCCTTGATAAGTGGTGATCACTGTGTAAAAAAAAAAAAAAATTTAATGCTTGCCAGTGAAACAGTAAAAGGTTTACTTGTTAAATTAAAGACTTGGTGGAAAGCTATATAAAGTAAACGTTTGAAAGTGAATAGTGCCAAGACCAAAGTGATGATCTGTGGTTGTAGTTTTGAAAAACACAGAATTGTCTCGTATTTGCATAGAACACACATAACCCACTCCTTCCTTCTATCAAATGCCAAAGAACACTTTACAGTAAAGCACTTTCTTCTAGATTGTGACGATCTCACCCATATCCGTCAGAACTTTTACAATGTCAACAATATAAAAGAACTATTTAAAAAAAAAATCCAAACACGATATCATCATTTTTGAAAAAAAGTAAACCTATACAATAAAATATCACTCTAATTCAATCTAACTTAAACCTCTCTTAAAAAAAAATCCTACATTATCTAACAAATAAGAAAAAAAAAATAACTTAATTCAACAAATGAGTAAAAATACCTAACATAAAAAACAAACAAAAAAGGAATTCCTAACATAAAAAAAACAAAAAAACAAAAAAGGAATACCTAACATAAAAAAAAACAAACAAAAAAGGAATTCGGCATTAAATAACCAAAAAGGGTTGATATGCCGTAAAACAAACTCAACGAAACAACTAGATCATTAGCACATATTAACCATTATGCCAAATCGGTAGGTTCTGATATTATATATTTCTAAAATAATTGATATTCCATTAAAATAACAAACCAAGCTATATCAAAATTCATTGATTATTTTTAAACAATATCATGACTTCCCTATTTAACCATTTTCTTAATATTTTTCATAAAATAATTTGTTTCAATCTATCACTTCAATATTTGTCAATGAACAATGGGATTCAGTTTGTTTGAGCATAGCATGGTGCCCAGCCTATACACATTCTTTTAAAAGATCTTGATCTGTTCAATAGAAACATACTGCCACTTGACCTTTCAGAATACTGAAAAAATATTCTACTGTGAAAAGGTATAATTGCCAATATCATCGTCAGCAAGAGGAAAAAGAAGAAGAAGAAGAAGAAGAAGAAGAAGTATGCTGCTAATATTGCTCTTAAAAGATTTATAAGATTCTCATTTTATTTCTTCAACTAACCATCTCTGAAAATTTTGTTTTTAGTTTGTCTTTTTTAAGTGTGGAAACAAAACGAAAAATAATAAATTGTTTACGAAAGATTATTAAATTATATTCTGCAACCTCCTCTCTTTCACCTGTATTGAGAAACAAGCCTACAGATGCACCCACATCCAGAGAAGGTGATGAAGTAATCAATGATATTGACAGGTGCACTTAGGTGATACGAGGAAGAGGATAGAGCAAAAGAAAATGGCTTCTGACATTTCAAAAATAAAATAAGACAATGTATTAAAAACTTTGTTTTTTTGTTGTTAAAGAATCAAGAAATGGATTTTATTTTACTTGGTATAATCTTTAGTTGGATTAAGAGGAATTGAGTTCTCTTCTAGAAAGTAATGTTTTACATCAACAGCAAACCGTTTCCTTGTCCCTGTTACATTGTTAGTTTTCAATTGTACAATAACACTTTTTCAAGTGAGGATAGAACAATAAATTGAGTCGAATTTGTATAAACACTAAAAGAATAGGAGCAAAATTAATTCTCAAAAAAAAGCAGGAGTAAAATTAATCCTCCAAAAAGAACATATTTTGCACTAGTTTTATTCCTTTTTACCCACACTTGTTCTGCCAAATCAGACTGTCTGAAGATACTGGCTTCCTGCCCTAAAATGCACCAAACATTAATGTTATTTTTTTTTTTTTGCGCATTTCCCTTTGCAAAACTGGATCATCTTTTGCAAAGTCCAAAAACAAAAAAAAATTCCCCTACGTAGAAACTAAATCAAACATCACGAATAAATATTTGGGGATATAAAGAATTTGAAATATAAAATCTGTTTTCCGAAATTGCTGAATTCGGCATTAAATAACTTGAAAAGTAATCGTATGTCATAAAACAAAACAACCAAACCAAACTCCATGAATAAATATTTGAAGATATAAAGAATTTAAAACAATTTTTTTTCCAAAATTATTGAATTTAGCATTAAATAACTCATAAAGGATTGATACACATCATGAAACAAAACAATCAAACCAAAAATTATGAATAAATACTCGAAAATATAAAGAACTTTAAGTGTAAAACCTTTTTTTCCAAAATTATTAGATTCGGTATTAAATGACTCGAAAAGGTTTGATATGCTATAAAACAAAACAACTAAATGACCAACCCCTTATTAAGATTAGAATTAAGATATAATGCGACTAAAACTTATGTCTAGAATGCATATTCGAATTTTGATGAAAAATCCATTACATGATTGCTGATTTTAGAAAATGTCTAAAATGTCAGCTTTAAGCTTAAGGGGGCTTCAGAAGAAATTGAAATTCAATGCAATTAGAAATATAAGAATGATCAAATAGGAGATTGTACTCAAAATAATCCTTTTAAAAAAATTCCAAAGAAATTGAAATTTGTGGAATATTTTTTAATTGATGTCTAATATTTGTTGTTTAATTTTATATAAATCAGAGGTATCTGAATTTTCATAAAAAGTTTTCGCCTGCTTTTTATTCCTTTGCATAAAACTAAATTAAAGTGAATATAGCCTACTTTTTACCCCTTGATGCCTAGCATCTGTGTTTCACAATTCATAAATATTAGTTAATTAGTTTATGACTTAATCCTGTATATAAAAATATATAAAATATGCACGTTATATAAATAGAAATACATGCATAAGATTGATATAAAAATAAAACCCTGCAGAATGTATAGAAAAATAAATAAATGGAAGTTGACAAACCGATAAACAAGATAAAATCACATAAAAATACAACATTAGGCTAACATTTCGTTTCTTTTTATAATCGAAACTTTGACAAAATGAACAGAGATGGTATTTCTGATACGTTTTATACAAAAAGAAAAAAAAATCATGAGGAGGGAATAAAAGAGATGATACAGGAAAGGGTTGGGTAGAATGTAAGTTCCATGGGAAAGGACAAAGTTCTTTATTAATCTTGAGAACTTGAATATGACATGGGAGGGAAAGTAGAAGATCAGTACAAAGGCATAAAATAGACTAAAATAAACTTCTGGAACAATACGACAAATATCTGGCAATTTAGATTGTGGAAGAGTGGGATGGAGTGAAGGAAACATTGTAAAATTTCTTATACAGACTGTCCAAAAAGTCACTGAAGTTCAAAAATAGATCCTTTATTTTTGATGATATCTTTCTGTAATTTTAACACAATCTGACTAAGAGATTGGGATATTTTTAATAAACGTGCAAGATTCAAACAATCTTTATTTATGAAAAAAATGTCTTTTAAATGTTGCCCATTTTCAGCTTTGCATATTTGTGTTCTTTCCAAAACATTATTCATAACAGATTGCAGAATCTCTGGATTGCAATTTAACTCCCTTATTTCGTTCCTAATGTTTTCCTTCAATTCTTGCAGGATTTGGGGTTTGTTAATATAGACACTTTCTTTAAGATATCCCCACAAGAAAAAGTCGGGGCTAGTCAAGTCTGGGGAACGTGATGGCCATTTGGCATTGCCATACTGAGAGATAATGTTGTCGCCAAAGCATTGCTTGAGAAGCTTCATGGTGTCTCTCGCCGTATGCGCACATTGTTCAATACTATATTGACCTATAATTAATTTCGAAAATATTAACTTGTAAAATATCTTAAATAGAGAAATAAATAATCATTAATGGTAAAATGACAGAGATTTTCAACTCTTCAGTGACTTTTTGGACACCCTGTATTCTGATGGTTAAAATGAAAGAGAGGACAATAAAAACAAAAATGGGTTGGTAAAGGTAGAAACAGCAAATGTTACTATTAGCGATATAGCAGATTTTAAAAGAAACATAATCGGGCGGGGGGAGGGGATTAGTTCAAAACAGTTTCATGTATTTGCATTAAACACAAGTTAATAGAAAATATAAACAAATGAAGTAAATGCTAGAGTTGGATAAGATTGCCTTCACATTAGATGTTTGTGATCCACTGGTAATATTTTTTTCGTTCAAAAGAAATCCTAACCAACCTTAGCAGTTACTTCACCTGCTATTATTTTCTATTAAATATTAAATTGTTTTTAATGCAAAAACATTACCCATATGTAAGTATACCAAAATAAATACCCAGTAAATTATACTGGTGGTTTCCTGTCTACTTTGATTGTGCAGAGTTTTTGAGGATTTGTTCTTAACAATCAGTCCGGCAAGTTCTGAATCATTTCGGTAGCCTGAGATATTCGTCCTAAGAAGTACCTATACTTTTGGGTGGAGTAAGTTCGTTGCTTACTGCCTGAGGCACCCTCATCCAGGAATGCTGACGAGCCCACCCATGTAATTTTTGGTAGGCTATAGTTCTCCTTCATTAGGAGTGCAGGTATAACTCTCTCCAACTTCCGGCCTTGTGTCACATCTTCCTGTGATGGGAAGGAAGTAAATATCTACGAAAATAAATTCCCAACTATATTTCCTTCAAAATCCTCTATACTGCCAATAGTAACGTTTACCTCAGAAATATGTGGGTGTAGTGGATGAATGGCTACATAAATCAATGTTGTTTTGCAGATTATTTGTTTATGCAAAACAAATTGATTTAAAAAACAATTGTATACAGAATATATTTATGGTTTGGGAATAAAAATGAACCAACGACAGTTGATATGTCATGAAACCCAATAACCAGCGAAAAAAGTCGTGTCTGATTATAGATTTTACAATTCTTGTGCAATATAATAAGATTTCAAATGAATACATTTTAGGTCAAAAACACGATTCATGCCAAAATTAGTAAAAATGACAAAAATTACAAAAAATAATCGAGTAGAATATTAATTACAAGTAAAACTAAAAAATTTCACATAATAGTTTTATTGCATTGATTAATATTGAAGAGTTCTTAAAATCCAGGGGAGATAACTGCAATATAAGATTTTGACAAATCTGACATTTCCAAATAGAAGATTGCAGACTGTTAATATCTGTGTTTTTTTTATAAGAAATAATTTAAACATATCTACTACTTAATTATGTTTCATAATTTTTATAATTTTTACTAATTTTGGCATGACACATAACTGTAATAGCGTTTTTACCTAAAATTAATTTTTTGAAATCTCATTATACTGTATAAAACATCGACTTTACTAGCAGGAAGACGCAACATTGATTAAGATTGAAAGAATCATTACTACGTACTTTTTCACTGTGCTCATGACACATTTGTCTGTTTTTACTGATCTTCTCCTCCTATTTCGCCCCTTAATATAGTTCAAAGAAGTTGAAATGTTGGAACACTCTTGGAATTAGTGACACACATATATATGCTTTAAATTTCATTATAGTTGGATATACATATTAGAAGTTTTAAAGGATTCGATTTCCATCGATTATTTAAAGGTAAAGGCATATAGTTATTCAGCACATAAAGGGTAAAATAGAGATTCAGGACCACATTATATTTCAGTTAGATTTTTATATATACAATAGAAATTTCATCAAAATATGAATATTTGAAGTTTAAAAGGAGGTTCACACCCTTCCCCTAGCTTCTATAGTTTAGGTGAGCACTTAGAGATTTGGGACTATTTACATTTTCTTCCACAGAAAATTTTATACATATGATTTAGATTTCAGAAAAATAGGATATATTTAAAGTTTTAAGAAGGTTATACCCTTATGTCTTTCCCAGTATATTTTACATAAGGATATACTTTTAGATTTTATGTAGATTATCAAACCTTTCTTTCTATAGGGAGAACATAGATTACATGCATACACATACATTGAGTTTTATATATGGCTAATTAGTGTTTGTAATTTATATGGGTTGGTTTCCGCATTCAAGGATTTAATTTAAGATTTCGTCTATTTTCGTAATTACTGTCTGCTGTATAGTCCCAGACTTCCTCTTGGTTCCAATTTTTCCTAGTCTTTTTTCTATTTTTTAAGGATTGTTCCTAATGTTCGTATTATATTGATTTTCATTCATGTTCCATACTCCTTTCAGATCTCTGGCCAGGTTCGTGTATTTTCTTCATTTTCCATCTCTTTGATTTTCACCCTGTGGTAGGCTAAGACAGTAAAATCTACAATTTGGCAGATTCTTTCCTCCTTATTAATTATTATGACACATGGCTTCCTTTATTGGATGAGTTTATCTGTTGGTACTTCCATATTCCACAGGGTTTTGTGGTTTTCGTTTTTAATACTGTTTCCGGTTTGTGCCTATACCATTTGTCAACATGTTCAAAATGTAGCCCTCTGCAGAATTCCCAGTGTACTGCTTTCCTTGTGCAGTTGTATCTGTTCTTGCATTTTTTTTGGGCTAGTTTGCATCCACTTATGTGGTTTACCTATTCAACTCTTTGTATACAGTGAACATTTATTGTTTTCCTAGCTTTTATCTATTTTTAGTGTTAATGTAGTTCTAATCGCATTGTTCTGTGCAACTGTCAGTAGAGATCCTGTTTCTGTGTTCAAGTGTCGTTTTCATAGCCATGTTCAGGTATTTTCATGATTCTTCTCTTGTTATTCTTATGAATCGTTCATGTAGCTGCTCCTTTTTCTCCTTTTATTTTTCTTGTCATTTTATTTCTGGTTTCACTATTTCTTGTACTGTTAATTTTGAAGATATCTCTTGCTGTGGTGATCTTTCTGTGTTACCAGATTATTACTCGAAATTGTAGCAAGACCTGCTCAGCTACTTCAACCACATATATCCCTTCTGTGAGACATATAATATCAATAATTTTGTTAGATGTCTTGTACACTCCCAAATATTCAATTATCCTTGTGTTGGTAACTGAAGTCTTTCTTGTACTCAATCCATGCCAGGACTGTTTTTTTTCTTCTTGCTTTTAACCTCTTCAAAATCTTTTAATTTATATATAATAGGTCCTGCGTCTCTCTTTTTTTCTATTTCGGCATCCTTTTTGTTCCTCAGACAATAGTCTATGATTGTTAAGTGAGTAATACATTTGTTCACTCAATTGCGATGTTAAGATTTTCCACATAATAAGTAAACAATTTATTACCCACATACCATACTAAAGCGGCATTCATCCTAGGTATGTTGACCTGGTTTCCTCCAAAGGAGGAAGTTTCATGGGAGTCTGAAATTCACAAGCGGTCCTCAATCACATGTATATTCTCTTTAGGGGAAATGACGATTTTTGCACTATTGCATGGAGATATCGATGTCCTACCACCTAGCATTCCAAAATGGTCACTCAGCTGGTACTGACCAGACTCAAAGTTGCTTATCTTCAGTGATCTAACGAAAACCGGTGTGTTATTCCGTATATAAAATTTATTAGTCTGTAGTTGTTTGGGGGTTGGTCTCTTTTAGTTCTTCCTTTGATCCTACATTCTAGTACATCTGTTTTCAAAATAGATTTTCTAAGTTTTTGTATGTCTTTCGTGTAGAGTTGCGAACTTTTTAAATCTAGTATGCATATATTCACATGTGACCTGTCGCTTTCCAGGTTGTCATTTTCCTTAGGGTTGTTTAGAAAGCTCTTCATTAATTTCTCTTTCTGTTTCCTCTACAATTTCTTGAGGTTCTTCTTTCATGTCTTTCAGCCAGTTGGCATTTTTCTTATATGTTCAGACGGTTCCCTTATCTAATTCCATCATCATCATTATTATTAATGTGGGTTGGTTGGTTGATTGATTGATGTAATAAATGAGTCTTGATTTGAAATGTGATAATGGCTCATCATATTCTGTTGATATTTGGGGACACTAGACGGGCACAGAATATCATTACTTGAGCTGTGATGTCAAGTGACTCTTTAGAAGTATGAATGAATTGAGAAACAAGTAAACCTATGTGTGCCCTTTCGTCCATTTTGGAAGGTTTTCTACTAAAAAATAAAGTTGAGATTTGAACGAGAAAGGGTCAAAATAGTGTTTTGGCCCCTCAGTTCTCGACTACGTATATAAACAGATGTGCCCTGTAGTGGACTGGTGGATATATTATACATATCCCCCAGTCGTACAAAATAGGAGAAATGGGAGAAATGAGAAAGGAAAAATGAATTGCTTTGAGGAAGGAATGAACAACGCGTTTACTTGAATTAAACGAACAGGAATTTATTTCGTGAAGAAACAAGAGAAAGAAAAGGGTACAACACATGTTCATGTACGCGTTCGTCTCTCGCTATTTACTGGCGAGAAGGAGAGTCTATTGTCACAGAGAGAGAAAGATAGAAAGTCAATCTAGTTTAGTGTGCGTCTCTCGCTGTTAGCTGGTGAGGAGGAAAGTGTATTGTAGTATAGAGAAAGAATGAGAAAAAGTCAATCCATGCCATGGAGAGAGAAAGCATATAAAGTGTACATACTGTCTGTTAACTCGTGCCCCATACATAGTCGCAGGGGAGGTGACGCACGCGAGCGTGCGCCTCCCGAAAGGGAGGCGGCTGGTTAGCCGAACCTCTCAGCTCGAGAGCTGGTCCACAAAAAAGGCTGGAAACAGCTTGTCTCTTGCTTTTATAATTGTTTCCGATGGTCTTTTGCGCATGTGTGGATTTCCTTTGAAAGGAGAAGTGACGTTGTCCATCTGTGCGTACATGTGCGTACGTTAGCGTGTGTGTATACACGTGAATGTGAGTGTATGCACGCGAATGTGAATATATCTATTTGTGTGTACATGTGTGCGTATGTATGTGACAAGTAATATAGCTTGAGATGTAAACGCGTGTTTTTGTGTAAGACTAGGAAAGGCTCCCACAGCCCTTTGATCCATTAAAAAAAAAAATTTTGGGGAAAGTTTTCTAATAAAAAGTGAAATTGAGATTTGAACGGAAAAAGAGTTAAAATAATGCCAGGGCCCTCAGTCTTCAACTAGATAACCTGATATATGAGAGTGGAGCTTCTTGTATTTTGAAGACGTTGTCAGCATTGTTCAAGATATGTAAACAAAACATGTTCGATTTTAGCATGCTGTCTGTTTCATTTTCCCTATTGAAATGATGACAATGGATAAAAGATGAGCAGACACATCTTGTTTTGTCGTATTTATAACAATAATATTGTATTCTATAAGAGTGTAAAAAAGTTATGCATCATTTGAAAACGCAATAAGTAATATAAATCTTTTTTCTTAAACTCTTTAAGTTATTTTGGTAAAAAAATTCCAAAAATTTATATTTGACTTTTAAACAGGAAAACTTTTATAGATTTTGTGAATATTTCAATGGTAACTTAAATTATTCATAGAAAACTGATAAGATTGAATAAACATTAGAAAAAAATTTAAATCAATTGCCTTTTATGTTTATTATTCAAATATTGATTCGGTTCAAATTTACTTTTTTTTCTTTGCGTTCAAGTTTCCCATAAATGTTTTCAAGCCGTGTCAAATGACAAGAGGTTTATTTTTCTTGTCATTTGGGGAAAAAATCGAATGTAACAATCTACAGAGAAAAAATCAATTAGAAATCAACAGTTTCACAACAAGGAAGATTATCACTGCAATACAAGGAAATTACGTATTAGGAGCCAGACTTATGAAAGTGGGCAACCTGAATTGGTAGTTGAGCAACAAATTTCTTTTTTTGAAAACCCGGGTGTGCCTATTTATCTATTTTTTCAGAAGTGAAATCTAATTGTTCAGTTGTATTTGAAGATTATGTTGAAAAGCGAATCAAATAAATTATTATATATATGAATGGCACGGCGGTTTTAGATTTTCCATACAACTTTGCATATGTATACTCTGACCACACACTAGCAGTATCAGTTTGCGCTATTCGTTGGTATTCTGTTGTGATTAAGAGTACGTGCCACTCAAGATTCCACTCTTGACAATCAGCTCGCCAGGAACTAGGCAATTTTGGTGGTCTGTCAGGATGAGGCATTTATTCGGGGTAATCCTAGGAGATTCACCATCCCTGGCCTTGCCTCCTGGCTTTCAGGTGAAGCAAGTTTATTGCTGTTGTTTGAGGCACCCTCAACGGGAAATTCTGACGGAGCTACTCAAACATTTTTGCAGGGCCAATGTGCTCTTTTTTTTTAGGGACGCTGACTAGTTCTTCTCACCTTCTGACCTTGTGTCACATCTCTTCTGCTGTGGGAGGGAGGTAAATACCTACTCTGACTAGAAATATTAACTTATAAATAATAGTGGATGTGGCTTAAATTATGTGAATAAATTTCTAAACAATTATTAAAGAAAATCTGGCAAATTATTACAACATCACTGACAAAAGTTAGATTTATAGCCGGGATTAATATTTAAAATAAAGATATTGAAATCATTCAATTTTTACCGATGGGAGACAGTAGTTTTTCAATGGATTTTTACCGAAATATGCCTATAAAATAAATTCAATTTACCAAATGTTTTCTCTTCTATTTTGGTGTTATTGTGTTTCAAATTTACCATTCTCTAATATTCCTCAATAATTTTCTGAAGTTGTAGTCCTTCTACATTAAAATTCGACCTAATATTTCATCTAGTTAAATTTTTAGTTCTTGCAAAATTTTTGATTTTCCTCTGTTCGCTACTAATTCGTCTATATTTCAGAATTTAATCACAAAAACGAATATATTTTTGTCATAAGTGTTTTTTGTCCCAAAATAGAAACTTGATGCGAAACAACTATGTATATCTTTTTTCTTTTTACTTGTAGCAACAGTATTTCAGTTAATTCTTTTAATAATAAATACATTTACATTATTTTTGAAGTGTTTTTATTTCCATTCATTAAGAGTAAAAAATTAATTTGAATCTTTGAAAAGTGATAGAGTTTTTGTTTGGAATTCGTGTCTTAACCTTTTGTCATGACGTTTTGTTGATCGTTTTGTAATCTCGTAACTACTTTTGAAATGTGTGTGAATTCTTTTCGTTATCACTTTTTTAATATTATCCAGAGGTATTCAATAATAACTGTAATAGCTAAATTAATGTTGTGAACCAGTAATGGCTTGAAAGAAAGATACAACTCGATATTTAGTGGAAACAAGATATATTGAAAGCAAAAAACAAATACAACAAATAAGGGGCGTGGTTATATGTCAATCAATCTACTAAGTGTGTATAACTTGTGTATTACACAGGAGACATATACTCCGGGTCTTTATAGTAAGTGGAAGAGTTCATTGTTATCCGTATATTGGGCACCACAACACATACAAATACAAAAAGGCTTATTACTGTAAGTTAACAATGCAATAGTTATTTACAAGTTGAGAAACTTACTTGCAATAGAAGTACATCCAAACAGTATAATATTAAAGCGAGAGTGCCTCAGGGATCGACCCATAGACTTTTATTATTCCTGGTAACATTGTGTCTGAGATGAGTATATTTGCTAATAATACAACATTCTATAATAGGCATGAGAGAAACGTGGGTATACACATATCTAAAGCAATGGCAGAATTCTTAGAAAACTACCTCCAGTTCGTAGTGGAATGGGGCTGTAAATGGATGGTGATGTTTAATGCTACTAAGACTAAGCTTCTTTCCTTTTACAATTATAAGAATTTATCTCAACCATCGATACACATGACTAATAACACCTTACCTGAGAGATCTTCTTTTAAACTCTTTGGGTTAACATTCACAGGCAACATGAACTGTAACAAATACATTGAAGGCATTGCAAAGGCTGCTGCAAAGAAGGTGGGCTCCCTCTATCGTGTTAGAAAATTACTCACATCAGAGAGTATTCTGTTTCTCTACAAAGCCATCATTCGCCCATGCATCAGGGTGGGTGCATTCACCACTGTTCTCTGCTTCTTGGATAGAGTCCAAAAAAAGAGTGGAATTACATGGTGCTTTCTACATCAATCTGTTAAAAATAATATTCTTTTGAAAGGTTTACTATTATTAAAAATGATTTTCTTCTTCCGTAAAAATAATTCTCATTGTTATTCTTTAAATAAACAAAATGGATATATCTCATCTTTTTTATTTGTTTAAAATTATAGAAATTTATTTCTTAAAAAAATCATAGCATAAAAATAATTGCCAGTTAAGTATTCTTAAACAATAAAGCGAATGTCACATTTTCAAATGTATTTATTTAAAAGTGTGCTGTTGTAGTGGATGAGTGTACATAATTTGATTTTGGGACAATTCATTTTAAAATTGGTAAAGTTAGATTTATTGTTTAACTTAGCAACATCAGACTAATCAAAAATCACCATCTTTGTTAATCAGACCATCTCATTTTTTCGAAATGTGTGTGAAAGGTGATAACGTATGTACAAACCATGAAATGTCTTAGCATATTATTATTATATAAATTGTTACTTTATATTTTATGTTATTTCATTGGACAATAACAAAAATATAAAGTTCGAAGATAGACATTTGTCTGATTTGTAATTTATTTCTTCAGATTTCATGTGAATATTTTTTTGTAAAAAGAAAATAGCAAAAAACAAAAAAAATACTGATTTTGTTGTGTTGTGCCTCTGATTACAGACTGCGTAATTAGTGATTTATAATCATGTCTAATTAGGTTAGTTGGTCATTTGGTTATTAATTTCTGTCAAAGGTTAATTAGTGGAGATTTAGGCAAGGATTTTAGTTTCATATGTTGTTGACAGTTTCCGATCTAATGGACTAGACATCCTTTGATTCTAATTATTATCTGAGGAAGAGGGAGTCTATCAGAGAATCGGTTCTACAAGTAGAATAGCACCAGACATTGCTCAGGTTCGGAAAATTGGTAGCATTAAATATTGTAAAAAACAAATATCCACAAATAATATTTTTGCTTTCTTTGGTAAAAAAAATAATCCCGGAGAATATAATTTATCATATTTCGTTTAATGTGTAGTGCCGTTCCTGGCTACATGTTATGAATTTTTTGGTAATAGTACATTTTCTAATCTAGCACTAGCATTCAATAACATGCTGGCATGCGTTGGGAGGTTTTAGAAATTGACTTCCAAACTAACTAACCTTTGGCCAAATATTTATTTATCTCTTTTTTTTTTCAAGTATATCCTTCATCATTTCATCTCATGATTTCATTTGTTTCCCCTCCACTTTTCTACCCAAGAAGTCTTATCCGTTCTTTCAACATAGCTATACAATTAAAATTTCCTGTTCTGAAAACATCTCCCTATACTATAAGATACTGAGCAGTTTATCTTTATTTAATTATCTCCTGACGAGGGAAATATTAGACACAAGTTTGATGTTTATGTGAGGGGTATCTAGCTCCCCAAAAGTGGCATTCTGGGTTTGCATACTCAAAAATAATTTCTCCGCTTTTCATTAAGAACAGAACAGATACTACATTTTGATCCTAGCTTGAAGGCCAAGGCTATCATTTGTGTTTTTATCGACAGCGATAGAAAGCTGAAACCTGTGCTTTCAAGTACATGTTTTCTGAATAGTTTTACTTTAACAAATATGTGTCCAGTTATTTCACCAACATATATATTTATAAATAGAGCTCTTCTCCTTCGTCTGAATTTTAAAAGAAATGCAAAACTAAAGCAGCAATTTAAACACATATTACCACACGGAAGTTTTATAGAAAACCATACTCTCCCTAATGGTTCACTTCTATTTGTGCAACTGCCATTGCTCAGAGGAAGCATGCATTTCACAGACTTAGCCAATATAAGTTCAGCACAAATAGATAAAAGTATATAGAAGCTAGAAATAATTGTAAGAGTGAAATAGCTGCAACCAAGAGAAAGCATACTGAAACCACCAAAAAGTGCATTGTGTTTGTGGAAATTAGGAACTGACGATTTCTGGAAAATTGATAAAAGTGCAGTAAATAATGGTCACTTTATAATTTCCCCTCTATTCAAGAACCATAAGATTGCATGGCAACCGAGAAGGCTAACCTGCTAGTCCGGCAGTTTTCCTCCAACAAAGAATTCTCTCCCAAATTTCCCTTTCAAGACGGAAACCACACCACTTGATGATTTGAGAATCACCCCTTCTCAGGTTCGTGACATCATAAAATTCCAAACACCTTAAAGGCATGTGGACCTGATTTCATCCTTGCTATACTACTAAAATATGCTCTTCAGAGGTTGCCCCAGTTCTCTCCAAAATATTCAACAAATGCTTTACTGAATCTTGCTTTTCTGACTGCTGAAAAATTGCTTCTATGATACCAGTTTTCAAGAATTCTGGTGAAAGAACCGACCCACTCAATTATCACCCCATTAGACTCCTCCCCTCTTCTCCAAAATATTTGTCCTGAATCAATCAAGCACTAGTCAACCAGCTCATAGATAATAAACTTCTTTCCGACCTACATCATGGATTTAGGCAAGCTTGATATACTGCAGATATCTTGACTGTAATCTCTGGGCGTATATATCATGGACTGAATAAGGTAGGGTAGGCTAGGGAAGTATCCCTAGATGTATCTGAAGTATTTGACAGTGTCTGGTACAAGGATCTTCTCATGAAAATTAAATCATACGGTATTACTGAAAGAATACTTCAGATAATCAAATCATACTTAGATAAGAAAGAGTTGATTATATTAAGTATTCGTCCAGTAACAGACAGGTGAAAAATCCAGGTTGTCATCGATGGTCGTACGTCAAAACAATGCAAAATAATTGTGGATGTGTCGCAAGCGTCGATCTTGGGGGCTTTATTATTTCTGATATTTGATGATGGGTATATTTGCTGATGCCACCACACCTTATAACAGACAAGAGGAGAAAACGAATGAGCACATATCTAAAGTAATAGCGTAGACTTTAGAGGAAGATCTTCAGTCTGTAGTGGAATGGAGATGTAAATGAATGGTAACGTTCAATGCTGATAAGACTAAGCTTCTTTCCTTTAACAATTATAAGAAATCTTCTCAACCACCGATTGCCATGATCAATAATATGCTATTTGAAATCCCTCAGGTTAACATTCACAATCAACATAAATTGGAACAAATACATTGAGAACATTTCCAGGATTGCTGCAAAGAAGGTGGGTTCTCTCTATCATGCTAGAAAGTTACTCACACCTGAGAGTATGCTATATCTTTACAAAATCACAATTTATCCATGCATGGAGTATTGCTATCACATCTGGACTGGTGCATCTGCCACTAGTCTCTCGCTCTTAGACAGGGTCCAAAAAAAGTTTCCAACCTAATAGGTTCCATGCTGTCAATCAAACTTCAACGCCATCTCCTGTTTTACAATTACTTTAATGGAATGTACTCCAACAAACCCAAAGCACTTGTACCCCCTCGACATGAATACACCCAACTAACCTGGCAGGCTGCAAAATCGTACCCCTACACTACAGAGTTCCTTAGATGCCAGAAAGCTGTCTACTTTAATACTTTCTTCCCCTGAAATGCTAGACTATGGAATTCTCCCCCCACCCCAGATCCCTGCTTCCCTTGCTGTACTGACATGCTGAAGTTCAAATGTAGTGTGAAGATACATCTAGTTGCTAAACTCCCTACATAGTATCCCTGTCGAATTGGTCCCAAACAGTAGCCCCTATGTCTAAGTGACACTTTGCTTTGTTTAGGGGGAAATAACTGTAAAAAAAACAAAAAAACACCTAAAAATAGTTTAGTAATCAAAATATATGAAAGTAAATAATATAAATAAATAAAAAGTTAAAATAAAATATTTTGATTTGCTTAATTTAATGTACCGGTCATTTGATTTCCAACTTATGTCGTCCTTGTCATCGCCATCGTCGTCGTCGTGATCATCAGTTTAACGTCCATTTTACATGCTGGTATGTATTATACGACTTTTAGAAATTTACTTCCAAACTAATCTACTTTAACTAGATCTTTATTTATCGCTTTTCCTCTCAATTCCATCCTTATTACTTACTCCCAATGTTTGTCTTGACCTTCCACTTTAATTGTTTTACCTCTACTAACATAAAAAAAACCTCTTATTTATGCTTTCAACATTACCATACTATCAAAGTCTCCTGTTCTGTACACATTTCTTCATACTGTTAATATTTAATCTTCCTCTACAATCATCAGATCTAAGAGTGTCTTTAAGACTCACGTTACACAACCATCGTATCATTCTCATATCATTACTCTTCATGCAATGCATATCCTCAACCCTCACTGACAGAGTTTCATCACACTACATACTCATGTTTGATAGACTCTTCTCTTGCACGGCAGTAGTAACAATCTGCTGGTTAGAAATTGCAGAAGTTCTCAACTTATTCCATCCATTCTTAATTCTTGCAATCATACTAGCATTTGTTCTGCTCTTGCTCGATCATCATCACGGTAAAAAAAAACTCCTGAACAATGTTAGTAACTTTACCCTCTAAATATACTTTCTTCACATCTATGGTCCCATACTTCATTGTCTTGCATATATTGTGTACAAATTGGTTATCTTTTGTGTATTCATTCTTTTGCAGACTGTTGTCCTCATCTTCATAGTTTTTTTTTTACCATGTTTCAACCAACTGGTCCTCTGGCCTTTTTTGGGGCTCGTGGCGCACTGGATAAATGCATTGAGTCTCTATGGTTCCAGGTAAGTATTGTCTGAAGATAACGGTTTCAATCCTACTCAAAGCCGACCAGTGAATTAGTTGGCCAAAACGTGGTGACACAACAACTATGGAAGGCAGTAATTAGTGGGTATACAGTTACAAGACTCAGCGTTCCTATCCCGTTGCAGTTAATCACTTGAAGAAGGCCAAAGAATGGTAGACAAAAATAACTATGAAGAGAAGGAAAACAGTCCGCAAAAGAATGAATATACAAATTATAAACCCTCATTTCAAAGGATTCTAAAAACAAAATCAAAACATACAAATTTGTTATTCTCTCTCAACCTACCCATAATTCAACTGCACTTTTTGTGTACCCAATGCTAACAAATACCACAAAATTTGAGTTGCACCCGACTCTCCT
Organism: Euprymna scolopes; assembly: GCF_053919585.1. NCBI lineage: Eukaryota > Metazoa > Mollusca > Cephalopoda > Sepiida > Sepiolidae > Euprymna > Euprymna scolopes. Next base: position 92,889,737 of record NC_136497.1, read on the forward strand.
TTCACAAATTGAGAGGAACTTTACTCTTTCCGGGATTTTGTATTTCCTCTCTATACTTCTACTTCTGTTGACATACTTAGTTCATAGTTTGTATTTTACTGCCCATTAGAACATTTAAAGGCTTTTGTAAAATATTTAATCTCCTTTTATCAGACTGTATGTCCATAAATTTTGCATATTTTAGAAGTCAAAATTTTTATACACCTTGTGAATTAAGGAACGAATGCCTGATTTTTGGATATGTAACATATCAGATTGTTTTGTTTTACGGCATATCAACCTTTTCGGATTATTTAGTGTCGAATCCAATTATTTAAAAAAAAAGGTTTTATGCTTCAAGTTGTTTATATCTTCAAATATTTATTCATGGTGTTTGGTTCGGCTGTTTTGTTGTATGGCATATCAACCCTTTTTAGGTTATTTAATGCCAAATCTAGTAATTGTGGAAAACGTTTTTATACATATTCTTTATATGTTCACATATTTATTCATGATGTTTAGTCTGGTTGTTTTGTTTTACGGCATATTAATCCTTTTCAGGTTCAGTGATTTTGGCAAAAGTTTTTGTGCTTCAAGTTCTTTATATTTCCAGATATTAAATTACAGTGTTTATTTTGGTTGTTTGTAGAGGAAAGGTGTTGTTTCTGTTTTGGGCCTTGCAGAACATGATTGAATTCTGCCAAGGGAAAGAAAAACAAACAATAACATCAATGTTTGGTGCATTTAAAACAGGAAGCAAATACCTTCAGGCAACCTTATTTGGTAGTATTAGTAACCAGTAGTGGGAATATTTAATGTGGTTAAACTATTTCTTTGCTGAGACTTTTATTACATAAGATTAAAAGGGAAGCATTTACTTGAAGCATCTTTTTCTCGCAAGTTGGTTTACCATTGAAGACTTGAACAACAACAAAGAACTTCTGTCGGAATTAGCATACCGACGAGTAGGGGGGGGGGAAGAAAAGACGGTTTAAGTCTTGCAACGAAATGTCGACGTTGCTTACAAGCAGTCTTTCCTTGTAAAAGTAATAAATGGGTAACGATGGTCGAAGTGTAATTTGTCTAAAAGACAGCAACAACTACTACAACAACAGTAGAGCGGCCACCCCCTTTTTATCTACTCCAACTCTCAGTCAACGAGATTCACGCGTGACTGAAATGTCTATTTAACTTGTAAGGAATAGGCACTCAGGTTCTTTGATTAACGGACCACCGGCCGTGTTGGTCACAGCTACCAGCACTCCTTTCTTCCCCACCGACCTACCCTCGGCAAGTCAACCAATTCAAAATTCTCACACTTCATTTTATGTCACGGTATTTTCTTATACTCTTGCATATACCATTGGGATTCCGAGACCCTAAATTCGCTCTAATTTTTTTCCTTTGCTAGCTAATTAATTGATTTTGTTTTCGTATACATTCAATTGTTTGTTTTCTCTGCATATCTAACTAGCCTTAGAAATCTTAACTTATTTGCATACTCCAGAGAGATCTGCCACATTCTTGAAAACAAAATTCCGCCACTCTTCACAGTCTTGAGTCAGTCTTTCAGTTATCAGGAATTACATTTCAGTCCCGACCCTTATATGATTGGCTCGTCTCACTGATGGTCGTCCTTTTGATATTTCTTGAATGAAATCTTTACATAAAGAAATCAGTTTTGTTTATTTTTAAAATCTCACAATATGTTGTTCGCACTTCATTAATGAATTCTTTCTCGAATTCCAAAACTTGGCTTAACAATCTTTTTTGTTATAATTAGTATTAGCCAGGGCTGTGCGTAGGGGCGGAGGGTGAACGCAAGTTTCCTAGCCCCAGTTTAAATAACAAACAAACTAATTATTAAGATTAACTGGAAAATTATTATCATAATTGTAATGTGAAAATATATATCTCTCAGACCGTTTCTCTGTCTGTCTGTCTGTCTGTCTCATATAAATATATATATATATATACATATATATATATACATATATATATATACATATATATATATACATATATATATATACATATATATATATATACATATATATATACATATATATATACATATATATATACATATACATATATATATATATACATATATATACATATATATATACATATACATATATATATATATGCATATATATATACATATACATATACACATATATATATATGTACATATACATATATATATATATGTACATATGCATATATATATACATATATATATATACATATATATATATACACATATATATATATATATATATATATATTTAAATAAAATGGGTTAAGAAATTCCAACGAAAGAAAGATGTATATTTAAATATATATAAAATCACATTTGAAAATAATCTCTTACGAGGACGCTTCACAGAACGTCTGAAACGCGCGTAAAAACGATTTCAATGACTTAAAAACATTATTACAATGATCCAAACATAATTCTCAATGAAAAACCAAGACACGGAATAATAAAATAATGTTAAAAAATATACATTGTTGGTGACTACTCCCTTATTTAAATATATATATATATATATATATATATATATATATATACATATATATATATATATATATATATATATATATATATACTAGCGGGGGTACCCGGCGTTTCCCGAGTGTTTGTTTCCGGGACGGGGGGGGGGGAAGTTTTAAAAAATGTTATGGTAGGTAAGTAGGAAGGATCAAACCCGGAGTCATTAGTAAAAGTAGGAAAATAAAGTGCGAAAAAAAAACAAAAAAAAACATCTGCAACGTTAACAGTTCGGCCACCAAGAAAAGTCCATTCCAGTTGTTTAGGAAAAAAAAAAAAAAAACGACTACGGTAGGTCGGCGCGAACGTGAAAATATAATGTGAATTGTCCAGCACGCTAACCACTATGCCACAGAGCACTGCAGCTTAGTTTAGTGATTTTAAATAACTTCACATGAAAGAACTACGAAGCCAAACCGGTGTTCTCTTCTCAACTGTTCCTTGTGAACGATCCCCAAACGGTGTTAAGTGGTGGCAGGGGGAGGAGGAATTTATTAGAGAGAAAATATTTTACCACTTCCATTGATCTTAACCGATTTTGGCCGTGACTTCTCAGCAGAAAAAGTATAGAAATCTAAGATTATCGAGGAATTTGAGAAATAATAAGCCTATAACACACCTCAGATATTGTTCTGCCGTTTGTGCATATTATATTTGCATGAAATATCTTGATTTTTAATCCTATTAATGTCAAAATCAGACGGGAAAAAATGAGTTCATTTTATTTATATAGAGATATATATATCTTTGATAGAAGCCTTTGGGGTGGCGAAGAGGTTCGCAAATCATTTGTAATTAAAAAAAAAATGAATTTTTTTTTTACATAGGCATCACCACTTATCAAGGCCCAGGAGCCACTCGAGGATAAGGGTTAAAGAGTGTACAGTAGTCAATTGGACAATATAGTAATTGTCAGTAATGGAAATTCAGTAAATTTGTTAACTTTAGGGGAACGGCTTATCAAGAACTTGTTTACATTGGACTTGAAGACAACCATATTGTAGTCATCTGGAAACCAGGAAAAGGGAAGACAGTGCCACAGGTGTGCAGTTCTAAGAAAGAAGCTTTGTTCATGGAATCTACGTTTAGGTTCAGGCACAGATAACGGGTGGGGGAAATTATTGATAGTGTTTTCAGCTAGACAAGTGTTTATTGTGAAAGTTTGGTGAGGGGGGGTCATAGATTGAAGTTCAGTCGAGCACTTGCCATGAAAATAACGATAAAGCAAAGACAAACTCGCCACATCTCTTCTGTGAGAAAGAGGTTGCAGAGAAGAAAAAAAGGACATCTCCTATAAGGCTACGAAGTCTATTTTGAACTCTATCACGGCAGGATAAGCTGCTTGTAGCAGCTCCTGCCCAGATGTGGCAGCAGTACTCCATCCTGAAACGAACTTGGCTCTTATATAGATAGAGAATTGCATCAGCAGTGAGATATCTACTCCCACCATTTTTCCAGTGGCTTTGGCAACAGATTTGATGTACGTGTTCCATTTCAGATCAGGAGTAAAGGTCAAGCCCAGAAGCTTGTCAAAACATGAGGCCTCCCCCAAGACGAGAGCTATTCATTTCAATTGATGCCAGATGGGGATCAGAGCGTTGAATCTTGCACTAATCAAACACGGCAGTGATGTATATGTCAATATTGTAGTACCTACCTACCTACGTGTGTCACGCTTTTGATTAAATGATTGAAATAATGTTTTTGCCAGTAAAATTTGTCTCTCGCACACACACATGCACAAAAGTCCCGATTGGCGTTCATTAATTTAGACCGGCCATTAAGTAAACCTCAAAGTAACCCTTTTTAATTTTTGTGAGCACATACTTGATTTTAATGCTTTTCACATCCATATGATTAATCTAAGACACTGAAGTCACTTCTTTCATTTTACATGTTTCTGAACTGGTAGTGAAGAATATGTCCAAATGATATAAAGATGTCATAAAATAAAACAACTTAAAAAGAGAATGTTTAGTTATTATTGAAACAGTTACATTTTTATTTTGATAGTCAACTAAAAACTGAAAAACTAAATAGTTCCGTGTTAACATAATCGTAGATGGATTTTCTTAACTTAACTTAAAGAAATGTAAAATGTGCTTTATAAAAATAAATGAAATACTGAACATGGAACTAGACGTCCTTTTTGAAAATAACGAAGCTTTTTATTTTTATTATTAAACTGTTTATCCGAATCTTCAGTAAAAATCTTTGGTCACATATACATATATACACCCTACATTGCTGTTTGAAACTATTTGCAACTTACTACGTGCTGTTCCTGCGTACACCTTTTTGACACTGTTCTTTTTCATCTAGAGATTAGAATTACATATACATCTCAATTTTACGCTCTGTCCGTAACACTAGTGACGGTACACTCTTGTTAAACTTTTTGTTACCTGTGATATGAGTATCAGTTATTTAACAGCTTTAATTGGATCACAAAAAAAAAAACAAAAAAACAAACAAACCTGGGACTCGATTCTCAGCGACACTCTCCGCACTTACCAGGTTCCATCCGGTTTTTGAGAACTCAACGGCTCGACTCTCCCAAATATCTTAATTCCCGGCCTTATATTATCTCATTTATGCAAATTAATGCGCATTCGAACCTGCTGATTCGTCGCCTTCTCATCTTCCATCGTTCGGGTTTCGAGTTCGCACATGCAACCCACCTCTGTGATTGCAGTCACTTTAAATTTTCACTACACCTTTCCATTTCAGATAGTAGGTTATTTTGTTTTGATTAATTGTATTTGGATAATTATTGAATACTGAGTCTAATGTAAAATGAAACGTACTCACGAATTCAGCAGGGCCGAAAAAAGAATGTTGAAATTACAGAGAGTAGCAAATGCTGTTGAAAAGATTCACGTGTTATCTGAATTTTTCTCTTCCATTAGCTCGAAATTAAAATTAAATTAAAATTAAACATATGTGATAACTAGGGCTAGGATAACAGCATATTCTTTTCATTGTTTTGTCTCTTGAGTGTGTATCCGTTGATATCTTATATGTGTTTATATAGAGTGATGTGGTTCTCGATTGATTAACTGTCGGATATATACTCGAGAGTCAAAACACTGAAAAGAATATGCTGTTGTCATAGCCCTAGTGATAACACTGGCGTGAACACACGATCTGTTTCTGGTTCTGAGAATGGAAGTGCAGTACTAGATTAGCAACGGCCGAGCCATGCTAATCCAAGGTATATTCTGCCTTGTTGTATCTCTGATGATTCTGATGATTGGATGGAATTAAGTGAAACACAGCGTATTGATTTGATTTCAAAGGGTCCAGTCCAGCTGGCAGATTACGATTTTTCATTTCTGCCGCAGAAATTTTCAGAAAAAAATATTAGTTAATGCTGAAAAATAATGAAACTATTTGTTGTTCTTGGAGTCTGCTGACTGCGTTTTCTGTTTTGTCTTTGATTTGTTCAGTAGTGAAAGCAAAAGTCATTTTGATAGGCCTGTCTTTGTTTCTAATATTTTGTAACCAGTGGAGCTTTCTGTCGAATACTCTGAAGACACATGCATAATCAACTCATCATAAGGAGAGTATGATGATGTGGCATGATAATGATAAACGGTCAAGCAATCCTATTGACTTACAATCAAGTAAACTGATTCAGGAACAGCAGACATACTGGATGGTAGTTTTATTTCGCTTAATTAATATAATACAGTTTATGGCTGAGAGAAATTTGATCTTCCGTGGCATAAATGAAAAGCTCGGTGACACCAGAAATGGAAATTATCTCGAAAAAGTGAAGCTTATAGCAAAATTTAATCCTATCTTGTCTAAACATTTCAGACACAATAAGAACCATGAACTAAGTGATCATTATCTCAGTAACCACAACGAGAACGAACTTATCAACTATCTAGCTGAGTCAATACGGAACAGAATCATTTTCAAATTTCTTGCATCAAAATATTATAGCACAATACTCAATTGCACACCTGATATCAGTCACAGAGAGCAACTAAGTGTTGTTCTTCGGAGAGTTGAATTTACAGAAAAATGTGGAGTAGAAATTTTTTAACACTTTGTTTAGTTTCTTAACGTGTGTGATACGACTGGAAAAGGATATTTTGATAGCATGATCAACTTCCTGTCCAAGTATGACATTGCCCTAGAAGACTATTGTCGCCAGGAGTATGATAGTGGATCGAACATGCAAGGAAAAAAAAATATGACATGACGCCACGTTTCTTGGACGTTAATAAAGAAGCCGCACCAGTCATCGACATAATCTGGTAATTTCTGATGGTGCAAGGTCGTCGGTGACTTTCATTTTTTTCTTTGGCTATCTGCAACGTATGTACGATTTATTTGCCACATTAACGAAGCAATAGGCTATTTTGAAGAAGCCCATGATCTACCTTACAGTTAACAACGTTCTGGACACAAGATGGAAAGCAAAGGCGGAAGCTGTACAGAAAATTGTTTTAATTAGTTTCAATTTAGAGAAACTGAGATCACAGAATTCTGCTGTAACTGGCAATATGATATCATTCTTGCGTTTTCAGACAACAGCGATTTTGGAAGCGATCAAAGAATTAGGGCGAGTATATTTTAGTCGTGAAGATGAATTTATCAGCATGGAATGTGGAGCTTTACCCACTGAAATCAGGAACTGGTGTTTCCTGCTTTGTTTGATTACCTAGTATGATTTGTTGTTTTAAATAAACATAAGTAAAGCAGTACAGATTCCTCCAAATATGTATCGATGACCATATTTCTCACATAGAAGCCGGCATGTCATTTGTTTCAAAATACAGGCAGGACGGACATGAAATCGTCGAAGTTAAAGCAAGAGAATTAGTTTATGAGCTTGAAATAAATCATGCCTATTCAGAAGCAAGAAAAGGAAAGAAAACGTCTCTTCAGATAGGAACCGGCAGATGAGTCAGATCATTAGACTGGTGGAGAAGCGTTTTGCAATTTCACAGTCTTCAGAAACGGTTTAAAAACAGAAATGATTTTAAATCAAAGTACGGGTTTTGTTTGTCGTAAGTAACATGAACAATGCAATAACCTCAGGCATGTTATCCTCATGATGCACTGCTTTGACAAAAGATGTTGGAAAGGACGATATTGACTGACAAACTTGGGAGATTATCAATTTCGGCAACATCATGGACAGTAAGAAGTGTATTACATTTTCCCTATTGAATCTGTAAATTATATAGTCACACACACACACACACACACACACACACACACACACACACACACACACACACACGCACGCACACACGCACGCACGCACGCACACACACACACACACACACACACACACACACACACACACACGCACGCACGCGCGTCGCTTTATATTCAAACATAGCTGTTGCACTCAGAATTGCATCATATTGCCAGTTACAGTGGAATTCTGTGAGCGCAGTTTCTCTAAATTGAAACTAGTTTTAAATTTTTTTTCGGAACTTCATGTCGCGGGAAAGACTGGCTGGTTTATCTGCTATAAACATTGAACATGAAATAAGCCGAGAAACTGACATGGAGAATTCAATACAGCAGTTTGCCACAGAAAAAGCCAGAAAAGTGAAATTTTAATTATAAGATTGGCTGGGACACAAATTTTCATTAAGTCTATTTTCATTTTTGATAAGATCTGTTTATTTTTTTTTACTTTGATTTTTAGTTCGGCTGCATTTGTTACTTCAGGATGTACAAATATTTTGTGTGGTTGAAAACGTATTTTAATAACATTTTGAAGGAATTTTCACCAAAAGGGTATTTTTTACATATACAAATTCTTGTAAATATTTTTACGTTTTCAAATATTTCATGAATTGTGTATTTAAGTACTCCCATGACTTTTCAGTGCACAGCATGCAGATTAACATATAGTATACATGAAAATACTTTTATCTGCTTTTTTATTTACCATCCCAAAATACAAATCAACATGCACCTAAAAAGACTTTTTTGCCTTTTCATTATTTACCATCTAATTGAGTTCGATGTTTACCGTCAATAAAGGACGAAATTATCTTTATTTGAATCGACCAATATTTTTAGAGTAGTTTTCATTTCTGTTTTATTTATTTTTTTCTGCTTCCCTATCGCTGATACATTAGATTGTGACATTTGTTTTAGTTTGTTATTGTTAACAGATTTACGAAATAATCACATTATGCAACGAACCTATTATAGAAGGTTGCAGCGCATAAATTATCTTTGAAGTAAAATATTTTAATCAGATAATAAATGAGCTACGAGGGGCGTGCAATAAGTAATGCCCCTAACCCACTTCTAGTTGTCTGATCTAGCTGAAATTTTGTATGTGCAATGATTTATATCTCTACGGGTTACGTGGCAAATTACAGCTCTGAACTAATCGTGGTTTCTGTTTTACAGGTGTTTGAACTGAGTCATGTGTGAAATGGAGCCTGTTGAATGTCGAGCAGTGATCCGGTTTTTGTATTTTAAAGGACACACACCACAGGAAACTTATGGTGATAAAACCTGGGTCCATCGCTATGATCCAGAGACCAAAGCCCAGTCAATGCAGTGGAAGCACGTGGACTCACCACCTCTAAAGAAGACAAGAGTGCAGCCCTCCGCTGGCAAGGTCATGTTCAGTCTTCTGGGACCAGGACAGAGTAGTGATGACAGATTTCCTGGCAAAAGGTACCACAATTACAGGAGCCTATTATGCTTCACTTTTGAGGAAATTAAGGGAAGCTATCAAAATCAAGAGGCGGGGCAAGATCAGCAAAGGTACCCTCCTGCTGCAGGACAACGCTCCAGTCCACAACTCACATGTCGCCAGATCAGAAGCACGGGTGTGTGGTTATGAAATCCTTCCCAATCCTCCCTACTCTCCTGACCTTGCACCCTCTGACTATAACCTCTTCCCAGCCATGAAGCTGTTTTTGAAAGGATAGCGCTTCTCAGATGATGCAGCCTTGATTTCTGAAGTCACGTCATGGTTGGAGACCAACCTGGGATGTTCTACAAAAACGGTCTCCAGAGCTGCATCAAACGATGGGAGAAATGTATAACTCTGGGTGGTTTCTATGTAGAGAAAGTCTAATAACTGTGCCAAGTTTCGTTGCTCTACTCCTATGGAAAGTGGGTCAGGGGTATTACTTATTACACGCCCCTCGTATTTCTGCTGTAAAAGTATGAGATAAATTTTGACGTTTGGAGATCAGTTCAGACAAGCACTAAAAGTTGTATCCATTTTTTTTTGTAAGTTATAAAGTTTGTATTTATCGCCACTTAGTGGAAGTGTAGGGGTCTTTAATGACTTTCTCTGACATCGTGACATTTTAAAATGACTTGGTTACTTTTAGCAACATTCCATTACTACTACTAATATGATTTTGATTTAATTCGTTTCCCCCTCGATACTAACAGTTTCTAACACACTCTCTCCATTTTTCAAATAAACTACTGAAGTCTAATTTTTGACAATATATCAAACTTTCTATAGCAAAATACTTGGGAAATCTAGGTTTAAATTTTTTGAAAATTCCTTCAAAAACTTATATAGAGAGATAGCTTGCATAGTATATTTATTTATTTGTTTATTTATTCACTTATTTTATTATGCCTTCTCGAAATCCATACAACAGGTACCTTACTATTTCTTATAGTGACATTGGAGATTTCAGATCAAACTTTCCTGATATTCAGTTTTTTTATTGTACTAATATCCTGACATTCTTGCTTTTTGTAAGATTCATTTAGATTCTTCTATTGATAGCATTGTTCTACATGTGGAGGGTTATTTGCCTCTTGTCCGTTTAGACTCTTCCACACATTTTCATCGTCTTGCTATTTTTATTCACAAGGATCTCCCCATTGTACGTGTCCCCAGTCTTGAATCTCATGGATATCCTTTTATCTGTTTGAGATTGACTTTGCTGCATTCCATTTAATTGTTCTTTTTATATCGTTCCCTTTCTGATAGTGACTGTTCTGTTGTTGATGCTATGTCAAGCAGTATTGATAATGAATTAAAACTTCATCCGTCAAGCTATTTTTGCCTTCGGTGACTTTAATGCTCACCATTCTGAATGGCTCCTCCACTTTAATGGTACAGATCCTGGTGGTACCCTATATGCTTTCCTGAAAATGACCTCCATCCACCTTCTTCACTTGATCTTGTTCTCATTTCTGTTCCTGAATCATGCTTTATTTCCTCTTCTCCTCTACTGAGTTCTTCTGATCATACTGTTGTTGATGTTGAGATTGATTTTTCTGGTAATTGATCATCCTTTCTATAAAAAGACGTTTAACTATAGGAAGGCTGATTGGGGTGGGCTTTGCAGCTTCCTATGTGATGTTCAGTGGGGTCCTATTTTTGGTATGTCTCCGAATGGTGCTGCTAAGGAGGTTACTAACTGGCTTCTTGTTAGAATCGACACCTTCATTCCCCAGTCAGTTTTAAATCAAACCTCATTCTCCTCTCTGATTTTCATCTGTTTTTGCTTCTGCTATTGAACATCGTAACCATTATTTCAATCAGTATCATCAGGATAATTCTTAGGCTTCTTGGCCAGAAAAGCTATTAATGCTTGCAAGAAAACCATTTCTTAGACTAAGTTTACCTATTCTCAAAGGATTCCTGACACTATCTCATCTCAAAAGGTTGGTTTTTGTGATTTTTGGCGAATCCATAATGGCATTATTAATAGTAATAAGTCTGCTATTTCTCTTCTTTTTAATGGTCTCAAGGTCATTTAATTTTCTCTTTGCTCCTATTTTTGTATACTATTCTTTTTTCAATAATGTATCTTCATTTTCTTTTCCTATTAATGCCGGTTTTCCTCAGGACTCTATTATAGGTTTAACACTGTTTTTTTCTCTATATCAATGATGTTCTAAAGAATATTATTCAGAAAATTGACATTTATGTTGTTGACGCTATCCTTTTCTGGTATTGCTTCTCACCCATCTTTCTCGAATTAGTTGAAATATGCAGCTGATCTAGAAGTTGATATGGCTTCAGTTATGGACTGGAGTAAAAAGTAGCTTGTTTTGTATAATCCTGTTAAAACTCACTCATCTTTCAATCGCAGGGGTATCTCTTTTCTTCCTGGGATTCTTATGGATGGCTCTCCTTTTGATGAAAAATCGACTCTAAACTTCTTGGTCTTTCTTTCTCATTAAATCTTTCTTGGAGTTCATGTATTAAATCTATTGCTCTTTCTGATTCTTGTAAAATTGGCTCTCTCCATCGCTATAAACACTTTCTCAAGCTGAGGCTATTATCTATCTCTACAAATCTACTATGAGATCATAGTGTAGAGTATTTTTGTCATATTTGGCAATATATGTCTTTCCTATTTGAAGGTTCTTAATAAATTGCAGAAACATATCTGTAATTTGATTAGCCCCATCCTTTCTTCTACACTGCAATCTCTCTCACTAACGTGATGTTGCTATTCTCAGTCTTTCCTATAAATACTATTATGATATGTGTTCTTCAGAATTGTTTGATCTATTCCCTGCTTCCTTTGTTCCAGTTCATTTGACTCGTTGGTCTAGTGGTCTCCATCAAATCGCTGTTTTAATACCTCATTGTAATACAGCTTCCAATTCCAGTAGATTCTTTCCAAAGACTTCAAAGTTGTAGAACTCCCTTCTTATTCACTGCTTTCCTTCTACGTACAGCTTGTCTTTTCAAGACTAATGCCAATAGGTATCCTCTGGCTTCACAATAATCATCTTTTATTCTTGTTACTTCTTTACATCAAGTAGCTTCATGCCTTGTCTCGAGCGATTTTCATAAAATATACAACAAAATTGAACATGAAACCTTTAAACGATTCGAACCTGTGTCTCAGAAGAGGTACCACTTAACATTTTTTGCCCAATTTTAGTTTTCTGGCATCATGTAGCTCATTAGTCAAGTGGTCCAAAACAATGATCACGTCAGACACTCCTGTTGAGTTACAGGCTCGGCTCATGCAGGAGTCTCATTTTTTACTTTGTGATATTCTTTCCTTATATCCAGCCCCCAGACTTAATGCATCATTTGCTTAGTAATATTACTTGTGTAAACGATAATAACATGAACCGGTCTGAGATTTTTCTTTTTGTTTCTACCAGTGTGAGGTCAGTTATTTTCATGAAGTAAGTTGCCATCATGCAACAAACTATCACAACTTGCATAGAAACATTCTTGTGTTAAAATGGGTGGGGTCAGAAGGAATTAACGTGAATATAGGCATATAAATATGTATTTACATGTGCATATCTACCGTAAAAGTGACAGAAAAAAATTATGCTTCGTCAATATTAGCATTAATATTCATACTATTATAAAATAAGTCAGTGAAATTTCAAAAAAAAAAAAATCATAAGAAAGAAAAATAAAATGCCTCAAACTAGAAAAGTTAAAGAAAAAGAAAAACGTATCAATCGATATAGAAAATAAAAAAGAAAGAAAACGTCTCATAGAAATAGTGATATGTCCTGCGAAAAGGATATATTTGTTTAAGCTAGCTGAGTAATCTTGCCCATTAGTATTTGAGTAATAATTTACTAAATCGTCTTACTAAACGGGTGTTCATGATTGGAGCTGATATATACTTAAGCATAAAGCTTTTGGCATAATTTTCGATGCCTGCCCAAGCTGGTTTACTTAACCAGCTAACCATATTCTTGTGGAAACCCCCCCAGATGTACTGACATTGAGTACATCATATAGTGTAGGGTTTCTTTCCTAATTCATTTGAGATGGCGGGAAGAGTATTGTTAAATTGCTACTTGCTTTCTCTTTTTCCCTAAACATTTGAAAGGTTTCATTTAGTATTTTGTTTTTACTTGTTAAATTTTATGTGACGGTACAGATATATATTTATTAATGTATATATACACATAAATACAAATTAATTTTTATTGTCAAATGGAGGATTAGCTTAAGTAACACACTCTAAAAAACAAACACTTCAGGTTTATCAGGGTAAAATATAAAGCTGCATTAGAGAACCAAAAAGTGAATTTGGCTGAGTTATGCAGAAAGCATAGATTTTTTATGAAAAGTTTTTATATTCTTGCTAGTTTTGAGTAGAGCACTTAATACTTGATATTGGTCATTCAATTTATCAGAGAGGGACCTATGTTTTCAGTGGCGTCCATGTGTCTGTTAGTCCGGATGATTGCCGGATAGCCGTCCATTAGTTTTTCCTGAAATTTTGCCACAAATTGTATTTCATTAAATAGATGTGTACAGTAAAAAAAACTTTTTTGCGGAAATTCCTATTGCGTCCCCAGGGGCTCAAAAGTGGTCAAAAATGCCCCTAAATGACCAAAAAATGATACGTTTTGCCCCATAATTTTGATGCATCCATTAGATTTTTCTGAAACTTGGCCAAAATGTGGAGCCCATTGTTCTTAATATAAATTCAGTATGGGTGACCCTGGTAAAATTCTGGTGCGCGTCCCCAGGGACTTTCAGTGCTAAAAACGCCCCTTTTTGTGGCTCTTTTTTCATATTTTTCAACGAAAAACTTGATATGTCTGACTATATAATGGTTTTTCACGGTGGTCAACTCAAATATACATGTGTTAAAGCCTGAAACTGCACCTTTATCCATTTACACTGGGATTCGGCGTCCCCTGGGGGTCAAAAGAGGTCAAAAATCCCCCAAAATAGCCCAAAATGACACGTTTTGCTACATAACGTTTGATCCATCGATTAGATTTTGTTGAAACTTGGCTAAAATGTGGAGGCCATTGTTCTTAATATAAATTCAGTATGGATGATCCTGGCAAAATTCTGCTTCGCATCCCTCTAGGACTTTTAGGGCTAAAAAACATGCCTTTTTGGAGCTCTTTTTACATATTACTCAAAAACTTGATACATATGTCTATATAGTGGTTTTCCATGGTGCTGAATTCAAATATACATGTCAAGGCGTGAAACTGCACCGTTTGGCTATTTTCACTGGGATTCCGCGTTCCCAGGAGCCCAAAAGGAGTCACAAATATTCCCAAATTGCAAAAAATTACACGTTTTACCCTGTAACCTTTGCCGCATCCATTAGATTTTTCTGAAACTTGGCAAAAATGTGAAGGCAACGTTGGCCCTTCACATTTCTCACATTCATCATTTCTTTACTATTTTTTGTGGCGTCATTTCACAAGCAGCGCCAGAGGTGGACCATACACATACGGCTTGTTGCTTTTGGAGAAAGTGGTACTATTTCTGTTATATATATATATATATATATATAGTTTCAAATATAATAGGTTTTGTACTATCAGCCAAGCTACAACCTCTGTGTTTGTTTTACAAATACTTTAATAGAATATGCTCTGATGAACTCGTAGCACCGGTGCCCCCTTGACATAAATAATCCCAACTAACTTGACAAGCAGCAAAATCCTATGCCTTCATTGTATAGTTCACTAAATGCAGGAAAGCCTTCTGCTCTAATAATTTTTCCCAAGAACTACCAAACTTTGAAATTCACTTCCTGTTTTCTGCTTCCCTAAATGTAATATTATGCAGAAGTTTAAATGTAATGTGCATAGACATCTTGCTGCTCAACTCCTCACAGTCCTCTTTTAAACACAATCTGAAATAATAGCAATATTGTTTGAAGTAAAGAGTAAAAAGAAATACTAGCTGTACTGGGCTTCGTCCAAGATTCATTTATGTCATTTTAGGTTACGCTATATTTTATTCATGCAAAATGGTCACATAATTGTAGTAATATAGAGATGAAAAAAGGATCCAGAAGGGCGATAATCCTTACTTTGACCTTTAAGTTAAAGTAACAGTTATCTCCTTTACATTTTATGAAACTCTAAATTATGTCTGTTTCGTTAGCCGTCGTCTGTTTTGTTTGTAAAAGAAAGGTATGATTCTCAATACTTTAGCAAAAGCAAAATAATGTTCCATCTATTATAATACGCAAGAAATAATTAAAAATATATCAATAAATGTAATGCTTTGAAGGTTTTGAAAAATGGAGCAATGTTGATTTGTTTTTCTTTCAAAATGCAGGATGTAAGCAGCGTTTACTTTTTGGATAATGGCATGAACTTATTTTTGCTTTTTAAGTAATTAGTGGAAAATAATTCCATTTTAACAATCTTTCGGGTCGGAATAACTATTGTTTAAAAGAAATTAAAGCAAAATACATAATAAACCCTGTGTACTGCTTTATTGCAGGTCAAATTTTTTAAATTTTGAAATTGCTATGAAATGCAGAGAATTGAAATTTGGTACACTGGAAGACCTTAACAAGGTGTCTTATTTCCCTGATTTTTGCGGAATTTGAACAAATATTTTGAAAATTATGCTAATTTTTTCTATTTTCTGGTAGTTTTAAGTGTGTATCACTTTATTGCAAGTGTCTAAAAATGTATATTTTCGGTAATAAAACAATATTCTTAATTCATATTTCTATTTATATGAAATAAAGAACATATCCAGTAACAATATTAACCGAAAACAAGAACGAATTTTCACATTATTTTATTTGAAATATTTATTTATCAACATAACTCCCATGCTTCAAAATCACTTTGAATAGCCTTTTGTCAACTGATGATGTCAGTTAGAAGATTTAAGATGATGTGCTGCTATAGGAAAGTTCCAAAATCTTCCCCCAAAGTTAATATTTCGATGAAAATTAAACACCTCCTTCATAAACTTTCATATTTGTTAATGAGCAGAGTTGCTCAATTGGGTTTATATCTGAGGAACAAGGTTGCCACGTCATCAAATTTTTCTATTAATGCCTAATGAGTTAAGGTAGGATGTTGTAACCTTGGGATGGGTGGGATGGTGCATTGTTGTACATAAAAATCAATTTACGGGGACGCACCAATGGAAGGTCATCAAGCCATAGTGACAGATGCTCATTTAAAAATAAAATATAAGACTGGCTTATCAGTTCGAAACCTTCTGCCACTTAAAATGGCCCAATTAGTTCATCGCAGATTATTCTTGTTCAAAACATAACACCGCCACCTTCCTGTTGACGACGGAATTGATGAGGGGTGGGGGATCAAAGAGGACTCCAAACTTTGGCCCACCCATCTGGCCTCATTAGCGAAAAGAACATTTTCAAAGCTGGTTTTCATGTATTTCTGAGCCCAAGCCAAACGTTTTTCCTTATGAGTTTGGTTTAAAACAGGTCCTGCTATGGGTTTAATGCTTCTTGCAATTTCGTTTAAGCATTGCAGCATGTCTTTCTTGACAAGGAAGGTATTTTAGCCTCGTCAAATACAGCAGTACTGTTGCTGCCCATTTGCTTTACAAGTTGACGGCAAATTTTTCTAACATCATGAACAGAAACTAACTTTCTTGTGTTTTTGTTGATGTTTGGATTTTCAACAAATAAAGACAATAGTCTCTGATCTCTTCCAAGCTCCTTGGTTAGATCTATGAGAGATAAATCATTTGCAGGGCCTGCAAAAACACATTCTTTTTCACAAGCTTTCAATCGACCCTTTCTAGGCATTTTGGGAGACCTGCAAGAAAGTGATACACACTTAAAATTAGCAGAAAATGGAAAAATTAACATAATTTTCAAAATATTTGTTCAAATTCCACAAAAATCAGGAAAATAAGGCACCTTGTTATGTTCTTCCAGTGTACGAAATTTCACTTCTCTGCATTTCATAGCAATATTAAAATAAAAAATATTGACCTGCAATAAAGCAATACACAGGGTTTACACATGCAAAGAACATGTCACAAGGATAAAAAGGAGAAATTGTTAGTCAGAATAAAATATCGATATCATACTAGATTCAATGCTACATAGATCTAAAGTTGCAAAATCCGGCTGACTTAGTTATATATATATTTTGTGGGCTATCATAAATTTGATTTTCATAGAAAAACTAAGTGGTTGAGTCAACCTTAATTTATAAATAAACTTTTATAAATAGGTGTCTCAAAAAAATATATGCATGTACTCACGCTTTTGAATGACGATAAAACTTTTATTGATGAAGAAAGAATGAAATGGAATAGCTTCGAATACAGAATACAAATGTAATTGAAGAATCATGTTCGCAAATGTGCAAATTAGTGACTATTATTGTCCAGACAGCACTGATAACACTTAAAGTGTGAATACGTTTTTAGACACCTTGTATACTATGAAAAAATTCCACATTTGTAGTAAGAGTGAGAACTCGGTCTAAACTTTATAAGTTGAAAAAACTTACACTTTTCCAAAGGAGTGATAGCAGCACAAAATAATTATTTCCCTTCAACCTACGATAAGAGATTCACATCTTGACACTTAGCAACTAAACTTCTTTGATTCCCATAATGATTCCATTGCTCATCTGAGATCCAATCTATGGTTTCTCCCTTGCCAAACTTTTACGAAAAACACTCGCCTAGCTGAAACCATTATCAATAATTTTCCCCACTCTTTATCTGTTCCTAAACCTAAACGTGAATTCCATGAACAAAGCTTCTTTCTTAGAACTGCCAGCCTGTGAAACTCTGTTCCGTTTATCTGCTTTCCACCTGACTACAATATGATTGCCTTCAAGCCCACCATGAACAGATTTTTGATGAGCCGTCCCCTTAAGTAATTCAATTTACTAAATTCCCACTACTAACGTTTACTATGCTATTGTCCCAATGACTACCGTACATTCATTAACCTCTATCCTTGAGTGGCTTCCGGGCCTTGATAAGAGGTGACTCCTTTTTTAAAAAAAAATTGTATTTTACAATTAATATCAATCGGTTTATACTTTATGTAGATGCAAGAAAATGACATTTCACAATTCTAACACTTTCTGTATATTAACATAGCAAATATATCGAATCTATTATTGTTTTTACTTACATACTGATACAATCGGGGAAGATATTATTCCCAACTAGGGATAAAATATCAAATTGTGTTTGTTTAATTATATACAATGTGTTGTTTATGATTACTGTATTATGGAAATAAATAACCCCCAGATGAGCTTATTTGCTATAAAACAGACAGACTAACCCAAACAACAAATAAAATGTTATCAGTGGTCAGCAAAGATAACAGGAGCTAGACATTATCATACAAAATTTTATAAGTAACAAGAGCAATATTATTAACACACAGTGAACCCCAGTACTCCACGGAATTAATGAGGATCTTTGTATACTCTTCTTTTCAGCCCTGAACCTCATATTACTACTGCTAGTGTATTTTTCCCCATTTCTATAAGTTATAAATAAAACAGAAAACTTCGATTTTACCACCCATAAAAATCGATCCTTTCTGATAGTATCTTGGAGCCTTCTTCCAGTGTCTGAGCAACAACAGTAACGGCAACAAAACAATTTCCATGAATACTTCATTCTGATTGGTTAGTTTTTGCAAAATACTCAATTTTGATTAGTTACTGAAATTCAACCAATCAGATTTAGTTTCTCTGAGAGTCCAGTACCTGTTTGTCATTGGCTATTTAAATGATGATCCAAAAAATAATCAGGCAATTATTTTAAAGCTTCAGATGTTTTTATGAAAACACTGCTCATTCCAAAAAATATAATCATCTTTGTTAGTTTGTAATGTGCTTTATGTTGGTGTAGAGCTTTGCTTTTAACTGCATCGACAGACAGAAAGCGGAGCGGAGAGGAGAAGGAGGTAGAGAGAGAGAGAGAGAGAGAGAGAGAGAGAGAGAGAGAGAGAGAGAGAGAGAGAGAGAGAGAGAGAGTATTATTATTGATTGTTCCAAGGAAAGTTGCCATTTTGTTTTTTCTTCAATTTCATTTGTACAAAAGACTTACCTTTTTGAAATTAAACTTTTCTTTTCTATACTTTACACCAAAGAGTTCGCCTTGGAAAGAAATAATTAAAGATATGATGTACACAATTTTTTTTCACTTTGTATAACCTTTGCATAAGAATGCACATGCATATTTAGAAAATCCTGAAATATACTAAAAATATCTAAAATCAAATACAGATAAAAAAATGTTTCTAGAAAGATTATTTCCCTTCAACATGATTTTAGGATGTGATATTCTCTCATTCTACAGCAAAAAACACATGTAATAAAAGTCATTTGCAAAGCAGAAAATAATATAAAGTTTATAACAAAAATGGCAAAATAATATTGCATTAATTATATTTTAGCTGCATCTCTTCTGGGCACGCAATCATTTTTTTTTTAAATATAAACATTTCTTTACGTTTTCTTCTTCTTTTAAACGCTTTTCTTTTCTGTTCCGTTTCCGGTAGCTTTTGTCAGGAAACAATATGCCAAAATGAGATTGGCTTAATACTTATAAACTATGGATTTTCGATTCTCTTTTTCTATTCAACTTATTTAATTTATTTCTTTTCTCTTTTCTTTATTATGGTTAATATATATATATATATATATATACTTGTCTGTGTATATGTAGATAATGTAGTAGTAAGAAAAACAAAGATATATTTTTGACATATACAGCTATCTTATCAGAGATTTTCCATGTAAGACCCAAATAATGGATTTGCCAAATCTATATTTGATTCTGATTGGCCAGTTATTAATGTAAAGTATCAGTCTGTGTTATTTGCAAGCAACATTTGAAAATGTAATCTATTTCATCGATTACATACTATATCCAAGCCAATATTTCCTTTAGCAAGAGAAACTTCCCAATTTACACGATATTTTCTCATTAACTAGTTATAATCTATACTCAGTTGTCAATCATACCGTCATTTTATTTGTTCTAATAAGGGAAATGTTAATGGACACTAACATCTCTTTATCAGATACATAACATTGATTGTGTTAGTCATTATTCTAAACTCGAACATATACTCGACTTCAGTGGTTGATGGATAAAGAAATACCAAAACCGTGAACAATAGTGTTCATACTGGAAAAGATATTTCTAAATAAAAATTGTGAAATATCTTTTAGTTCGACTTTTGCATTTTTTAATGATAGATACATACCTTTCTTCACATATTTTTTCATAAATACAAAAAGTCTCTCGGTTAATCCTGCCTGCATTAATTTCCATTCAGTGTCGAATATATTATCTACTATATAATAAAATAAAGTCGATTTTCTCCTTCATATACAATCTCAACAAGTAAATAACCACAAAGTTACAGCATGTTTCATGAATCTATACGTACATTCTATTTTCGTAACATTATTCCAAACAAACTGCTGGTCTCAAACACGTAGTCCTACAAATAAAGTACCACTCTGTACCCTTTGAGTTTTCTTAGTCCAGTCACATAATGTGTTACTTTAATGCCAGGCATAATTATTTTTAAGCCACCGTTTATTACTTCTAATTCCAAATTGTTGCTAAGCTATTCTTTTAAAATGGAAATTGTAACGTCAAAACAGGTCGCACATCCAATGAATATAAAAAATTAGTGAACCATTAAAAGAGACAGTCATTGCTTCCTTTGTGACTATGATCGTCACTATCTTGGTCAATAACAACTAGATGTAACTTCTTTGTGTGGCAGAACACTATTGATCGCGCTGGTTGATCTTCAATTCATGCCCGGGTGTTCGTCAATGCTTCTCATGTCAGGGTTGATATGCTGTCGCCTCGCCGCTCTGTTGTATGCTAGAAGAAATGCGATTCCATGCACACACAAAAAAAACAACAACTCAGTTCTTCTAGTTTACTGATTAATTTTCAGAAAAATATGATATACATATATATGATTGTATATAATTATCTTTACAGTACAATGTTCAATAATTATATATTTAATCTGTTCTCTCCTCGATCAGTGAACCGTATATCCTTCTAGACTGTGACAAATCAAACAATAACAAATAATGTTATAATAAAACAGACAGATGGATGAATTAAAACAATAAGATAAACAGGCAGACTAAGACAAATAGATGAAAATATGCTGTGACGTAGCTTGTACCATATGATTCCAGTCAGAAATATAAGAGAGTGTGCAGAGCATGCATTGAAAAAAAAATTTTTTTCGTCTTTACCATGTAGTCAAAAAAAAAAAAAAGGAAAAAGAAAAAACAGACTGTACATTGATAAGGATGTTTAGTATCGAAATATATCTGATATAAGCAAATAAATTTGTTTATATATTAAAAAAGTGCGTTGTTTTCAGCTTTCAAAACGTATTCATTTATATACGTAATTATTTTCAATTTTCAACTAACACAATGCTTCAAAAGCAGGAAAAGAAGGAA
>NC_136497.1:92916430-92936430 GCF_053919585.1 Euprymna scolopes
CTCCCCAGATTTTCAGTACTTTTCTACTCTTTTGATAACCTTTGCAAAAGAACTTGTGTTACTGCGATAGCCGCTTACCATTGATTTCTCGTTGGCGCTGACTATTGGTCTTTACTGAAAATTGGGTGGCAATATGCCTCCCCAAGGTCCCAGTCTTCTTTGTACTAATCCAGCAGAGGTCTAGCTAGTGCTTTTTCTTCTCGGTCTTTCCACCCTCCTTGACCCTCATTATTTGGTGTGGTGCCTGTTTATTGTGCCACACAGAAAATAAAAGGGGGCGGTACATTTATACAGTTTCAGTTTTCATGATTCCACTTTATGTTCCTTTGTGTTTAGCCGTTTCTGTGTCCAGTTTGTGTGTAGTTTATATGTCGTTAGTCTCCACATTCAAGGGTTTTGCTTAATATTTCTACAGTTTTCAGTATTGAAATTCGGTGTATCCTCTTTGCAATCCCTCTGGCTCCAATTTCTCCAAATCTTTTTTCAAAGTTTTTCGATATCTTTCTTAGCGCTCCTACTATTAGTGGTGTTATCTTTACTTCCTTCATTTTCCAGATCCTTTTGAGCTCTCTGGCCAGTTCTGTGTATTTGCTTTACGTTTTAGTCTCCTTGATGTTCACTCTGTGGTGGTCGGCTGGACGGCAAAATCTACAATCTGGCAAGATTTTTCCTTCTTGTTAACTATTATGATATCCAGTATTCTTGCTTCGATGAGTATTGTTGTTGTTGTTATTATTATTATTATTATTATTATTATTGTTATTGTTGTTATTATTATTATTATTATTATTGTTATTATTATTATTATTATTATTGTTATTATTATTATTATTATTATTATTATTATTATTATTATTATTATTATTATTATGTATCCAGATAAAATTTTATGTATCGATTTTCAGTATTTACTTCAACATTGCTCAATATGTAAGTAGAGCTAGGTTGTAAGTTTCGAAAATATCTATGGTAATTTAACTACACAGAATTTTCCGCATTTCACTCTTGTGAGGATTCATCAGGCTCTTTCAATAGCTTGACAAATCTTCACGAGATGAAACGCGAAAAATTCGGTATAACTTAATTGCCATATATATTTTCAACACTTATTACATATATATTATTATTAAAAATGGATAAAATCCGACGATATGAAAGTAATTTCATATATATATATATATATATATATATATATATATATATAATCATGAGAATAATGAAAATAGTATTCCGACATCGCAAATTCAAGGACAATTAAACAACGTGGAGGTTTCTATAATGTATCGTCAATAACAAGTAAACTTCTATTAAAAGAACATAATTACATTTTAGACACAGGTTAACTCTCTCACACTATAGAAAACACCTCCTATAATAATTAATATATATAGTCAGTCAATAAATTACATAACAAAAGTACACTCATTTCATGTCAGTCACGCATCTATATTTGAATTATAACCGACATATTTGTTCCACAAACAATATAAATTGCATCATATCTTTTTAAATATCTTGACGGCTATATGACATGAAAAAAATTCTTACTCTTTTTTCACAACGCTATTTTCCCTCTCTTATCTTGAATTTCCAACGACTTTTCCATTTCTGAAATGGATCAGGGTCATACATTTCGTTACATAAAAAAATATTTTTTCAAATATTTGTACTGGTGTTTTGTTTTCTTAATTTCATTCATCCAGACGAAGTCTCGAAATAAAGACGAAACGTTGACGAACACATAACTTGATTCGTTCCTTCTCTCTCTCTCTCTCTCTCTCTCTCTCTCTCTCTCTCTCTCTCTATATATATATATATATATATATATATATATATATATATATATATATATATATATATATATATATATATATATGAACCGTTTCGAATGGAATTATTTGCCTTTTGGCTGCATAATCCAACTTAGAATTATTCACATAATAAGCAAACAAAACAAACCTCGAAAGCAATGCTTATTGTTGAAAACGTTCATTTTTTTTTTTTTGTATTAAATTTCGTCATTTGAAACACAAAACGTAGACGGTGAAAGAAGATAAAATGAATAGAAAGAATATAAATGTTTATTTACAATGATTCATACTGAATATTCGTGGGAAAAGAGAGAAAAGTGTTCAAATTACCATGGAAACAATGACCAATTTCTATTTTAAATTGTAAAATATTCGCTTCTTTTTTATTTTTTTAAAAAATAGTGGAATTATTTTTGAATCCTAAGCCTCAAGCCGAATTTTTGTTGGTCATTTTTTATTTTGTTGAGAACATATTTTCATAAATTGAGTGTGTTTACAAGTTCAGTTTTATGTGTGCGTATTCACTAATTCTGGTTGATATGGGGTGAATTCATGCCATTAATACATACTATTCAGTACGATCGCTCGACGTTCACAATGTGTACATGCATACATATGTCTATAGAAATACCTCTCTCTCTCTCTCTATATATATATATATATATATATATATATATATAATATGTTGTAATCCACATACAATACTGTTTCGTTGTATTGCAACTCATCAATGCGGCTAGACAAGCACCTTTCCCTAGCCGTGGATCGAACCTACAACCATTGCGTTGATAGTCGGCAGCTCTAACAACACGACTATGGATCGGTGCTCGCAAATGATTCATCAAATGTTTTTTAAATAAACATTTGTCAATCGCTTAACAGTGCTTGAGCCACGTCTTTGTTTACAAACAAACAGGCAGTGAGCTTAGCTTCACTTAATCACTAAATAAGCAGCGGGATAAATAACGACTATGCTCTACTCAAAGTGATGGGAGGTCGCCCGGCATTGCCTGGTCGTAAAATATGCTTAAATATGATATTTTGATGAATGCAGATTCGTATTTATTATTATACTAGCATGGGTACCCGACATTGCCCGGGTCGACATAAAGTTCCATTTTGAACACACCTACTATACTAAGGATGTTAATCATTTTCATCGTGGGTAACGTCGATATCCCCCCTCCCACAAAAACATACACAACAATTTCAAAATAAAAGAGATAAAAACATGTAAAAGTATTCGCCCAAATAAAGAAGTACGTGATACCTTTTCCACCAGGTGAGATTCTAACAATAGTAAAAATCATTTATTTATGGCCGTCTGAAATGGCTACTCTTAAAAATATGCAAAGGGAATACGGTATTATATCGGAGCACACTTACACATTTCCTTTACCCTATCTCCTCCCTTTTGCCGTCCATGGCCGTTCAACAGTCGACCGAAGTAAAAGATTCCTAAGGAAATATCCTTATCTCGATAAAGTTCTTCCACCGGCATTGAACAGCCGTAAAAAATAAAATAAAATAAAATAAAATAAAAATAAAATAAAGATATTAAGTTTTCTTGAAAAAAAAATTTTTTTTCCTGTATTTTCATCTAACAATTTATGCTTTTCGTAAACATATTTTTACGTATTTTCTTTTAAAAATATATATATACGTAAAATTTCTGTGAGCCCCCCCCCACACCAAAACAAAACTTGACTGAACAAAAATTCTTAAAAAATAACAAAAACAAAAAAAAAACTTGTACTTACACCTGTAGGGGTCGTCAGGCCTTTTTAGGAACTAATATCCTCCACAAATAAATAAAAATAAAAAGAAGACTTACATGCAAAACAAATGGAGGTTTATTCACAGAAACCAACCATTAACAAATAAAATATAATTCTCTTTATAATGAGTTCAGAAGTCCTTTTTAAGTGTTCGTATAAAAAAAAGGAGAATGTCTTTTTTTGTTGAACTGTTCATATGTTAAAACATGTTAAGAGAGGCAATAGGTAATGTTCGCCTGTGAAATTATATGAAGCGCGCGGAGCGGTAAAAATGGAAGAATGATAGTAACACGCGTGGAACGTCCGAATAAAAATGCAGTTGAGAGAGTGATTTGATGTTTGTGTGTGCTTAAATACTATTTGGACCGGCTCCAGCGAGCTTAAGAAGAAAAGTTTAGAAAAATGTCCTTGGAGAAATCCCATTGGACGGAAACATCACGTGGGGTGCTCTGTACTACGTCCGCTCGTTTTGAGTCGATTTAATATATAAGGCCACGCCGGAATTTGCGTGGGAGTTATTTTTTTATTTTTCACGCGCCAACATAATCATAATGCGCGCCTAAATTGTATTTATTTTTATAACAATTTTTAATCCGAATCTTAACCGTGTCAACTGGCACACACCTAAGAATTTACGGTGGAAAAAAGTAAAACTTTTATCCTTTCTTGAAGGAAAAAAACAAACTTTTTGTAGATAAATATTTAGCAAAAAAACAAACAAATATATAAAATAAAATAAATAAAAATATTTTCAGTCCTTTAAAGGTTGGTTATTGTTATTTTTGATTATTTACATTTGTATTTTTTCCGGTTTGTTTGTAACGTCTGTTCTATACTTGACGGGAAATTTCAAGAATCCGGGTCAAATTATACAAGGGTATCGAATATTTTTAAATAAAGCAAAACATCTTTCTGTCTACACGAAATTATTTTTCCACGTTAGAAACGTCTTAATTAATTTATTTGGGAAGATATTTTTTAATCAGGGGAAATAACTCTACTCGTTTCATAAAAAAATCGACGTTGGAAGTAATAATTCCAAATAAATTTTTTCTTAAAAGAAATGTTAAAATTTTATGTTATAAAAGACAAATAAAGTCTTCTTTTGTGCATACAAAAATTGGTTTAAATTTCAAATAAACAAAGACAATTATTTGGGGAATATCATATAATGAATACGGTTTATTTTATGATGTTTCATTAAATACGTGATAAATGTCAAATAAAAAAACACTTTTCGTTAAATATATTTTTTTAAAATTATTAAAAATTATCTATATTTATCTATATCTATTTTTTATGTCAGTAAAAGTTTGTTGTAAAGTTCAAATAAAGTTTATAATATAATTGAAAAAAAAAAACACCTCGTTTTTTTTTGTTTTTTTTTAAAAATAAAACTAACTTTAATTTCAAAAATTCGATATCGACGTTTATCTAACTTTTACTATAAAAGTTAGGTAAACGTTCATAAACATATTAATGGGGGAAAACAGTTTATGAATCTAATAAAAAAAAGTACTTTAAGTTTAAATACAGACTGTTTAAATAAAACTTCTTAAAAAAAAAAAGGTTTACAGTTATACAGTTTTGATCATCCGTAGCTAAAAATATGTCGAGCGTCACTTCTGCCAAATGGCTTTGTAAACAAAGGAAGGTGAATCTTCAAGATTAGCGAATTTGTTATTGCTTGAAATTTTATGGTAATTGTTTAATTAAAAAAAGGCAGTTTAAAAAAAAAGTAAAAAATGTAAAAAAATATTAAATACAAGAGAAGTTCAAAATTAAAAATAATATTTCTTGAGTGCGTGTTGTCATAGCAACATGGCGGTTGATTTGGCGTAAGATTTGAATGTAAATGGCAAGTTTCGTATATGCAATGTCTTTGGGGGTAGTTTCATATAATTTTATTTTTGTAAATGTTCACTTAGACCCCCCCCCAAGATTAACAATAAATTATTGTCTTTCATTTGATGCTAAAATTAAGACCATTGGAATCATCGTTTATGAGGAGTTTTGATTATTAGATTAGCCAATCAAAACTGTTCCTAGTGTCCACACATATTTTTGCTTTTATAGATATATATAGATATAGATATAGATTATATTGGACCCAATATAAAGTAATGATTTAAAAAGTTTTAAAAAAATGACTCGTGCGCCACCCCTGAGAATCGAAACCAAAAGTTTAGCTTACAGTTTACTTTTTCCTTTGAAGTTAATGCCTGAGCCAAGAGGCATACAGGCATGTTTGCTGCCAGGCTAAAAATTAAAATATTACGTTACGCATGCATATTTGTAATTCTGTCATTCGACCTTCTCCTGGCAAATTCTATTTCTTTAATTTTCATACCTTTGCACCGATTTTCCTCGGCTAAAACCCAAATATAAAGTTTTGCATCGGTCTGAAAACCGTACATATTAAGTTTCATGTCTGTAGACTAAAAACTAACAGAGGAGTTTGATAGGCAACGTTTTTAAACAAATATATATACGCATGCATAAATATATATAGAAAGAGGTTTGTGTTTACTATAAGATATTTTTTACGCAAACATTATGCAAGGTCGCTGGAAAAATGGCAGGATCCTTCTATGGCTTCAGAAATATCTCACTGCTGATGCAATTCTCTATCTATATGAAAGCCAAGTACGTCCAAGGATGGAGTACTGCTGCCATATCTGGGCAGGAGCTGCTAAAAACAACCTATCCTGCCTTGACAGAGCACAAAATAGGTTTCGTGGCTTAGTGGGGATGCCCTTTTCTCTTCCCTGCAACCTCTCTCCCACAGAAGAGACGTTGCGAGCTTGTCTTTGTTTTATCGTTACTTCCATGGCAAGTGCTCGTCTGAGCTCCAATCTCTGGTCCCCCTCGCCAATCTTTCCTGATAAACACCCGTCTAGCTGAAACTACTGTAAAAAATTTCCCCTACTCTTTATCTGTGTTAAAACCAAAACGTAGATTTCATGAACAAAGCTTCTTTCTTAGAAGTGCACACCTGTGGAACTCTCTTCCGTTTGCTTGTTTCCTACCTGACTACAACCTGGATGTCTTCAAGCCCAACATAAACAAATTCCTGATGAACCGCCCCCTTAAGTAAAACACGATATCAAATCTCCAATACTAACGATTACTATGGTACTATTCCATTAAGTACTGTACACGCAATAACCCTTATCCCCGAGTGGCTTCTGGGCCTTGATAAGTGGTGACTACCTTATAAAAAGAAAAGTATAAATCATGTAGAATATCTGCATGAATATAATTACACATAATAGTTAACCAAAGATGATCATCTCATAAGAAAACCGAAAAAAACTAATGGGGAATTCATTAAAATAAATCTTTGTGCATTTGGATGGTAACGTAACTATAAAAAGGATTTTCTTTTTATCTGTGAAATTAAAGAACACAATTTTGGCATGAATATACGCATATTTATGTACAGATATATACACAAACACACCCATATATATATATATATATATATATATATATATATATATATATATATATATATATATATATATGATTAGTTTTTTTTGGAAAAAGAATTCCAGTAGAGTGCTCAATTAAAAGGAAAATCCAAATTTTAAGAGCGTACTTATATTTTGTGTACAGAAAGTTGTTAGTTGAGACAGATCATTGGTACCGTCGGTTTCAAGCCCGATAATGAGGCCCGTTTAAGGTATCCTTATCAAGCTCTCTTCAGCCAATATTCATCTATCTTATAACCGGAAGTGTGAAGTATATATACCTCGTGAATTCACGTTCAAATCTCGTTTTGTTTAATCCCCCCTTTTTTTTTTCAATTTATTTATTTATTTTTTAAATTTATTTATTTATTTTATATATATATATATATATATATATATATATATAATTTAAAGGAGATTAGAATAATAGTCTAAAGAGCTAAGTGTATTTTAATGTAATAGTGAAATTACTAGTTTAATTAAAATACAGGAAATGCTCGTTGTAATTTAGATATATAATAAGCTCGATAGTTAAATGTCCTAGAGCTAATTCAATATTAAGTAATGTGATTTATAATTTAAAAATTTAAAAAATTTTTAAAAATTTAAAAATCAAAATTTAATTAAATTAAAAATCAGTTTCATAAGAAGGAACAACAACAAAGTCAATTATCTGTACGATCGTTTCGGAAATCCGTGCTTTTTATTTGTGGTATACATGAAGTCACGTAGAACAATTATACATAGTTTTTTTGGTAAGCACGGTCTCCTCATCAGCAAATTTAGGAGGATTTCTATTGAATTGAAAAGACACCAAAAATAAACCTAGCATTAAAAGTAAGGCAGATGAATCTGAAAAATTGAAGTAAAAGATTTGGATTTAAAATTTATAAGAAAATTAATAAGAAAATTGGTATAGGTTAGAGATAGAAATGAGTAGAAAAAATATATATCTTTTTGAATTTACATAATAAATTTGATTTAAAAATATATAGATATATAATTACCTTTTGGTTTTTCTTTTTTTGAAATCAGGAACTGTATTTAAAGAAGTCATTTAGATGTTTGCTATAGCTTTTTATTTTATTGAATGATGAATTTTAAAAGGGCGACGCTCGTGCAGTAAATTGTTTCCGTTAGCGTATTTTAATTTAAAGACGCTACAGTTAATATCTATAGAGAGAGAGTATTCATTTTGCAAGTTTTTAAGGGGAGATAATTGTCATGGCTTTATTTATTATTTGATTTACGAGTCTAAGGGCGGTAATTGGTTTAACTTAATTTATTAAAAAAAATAAAAAATAAAAAAATAATCTATATTTACTAATGAGTAATTTTTAATGATTTAAGGTGGTTTATATTTATTAAATTTAAACCAACGTTTATGATTACATGATAGAAGCTCATGTCTTGAATTTACTAGTTTGGTTGTGCTTTTTATATCTTCATATTTTAAAATTTTTAGGGTTTCTTTTGTACATAATGTACAAAATTTATCTCCTGGTTTATATGATTTGCAAGTCTCAATTATTTGCCATTTTAAGTTGAAAGAAATATTGCTATTTTTTAGTTGCCAAATATAGTTGGATAGAGTAGTTTGGTTTGATAGAGAGTTATTTTTAAAAGAATGTTTGTGCGTTGAAATTCTATGTTTTATTGGGCCAGATGTGGAACCAATATATATTACCTCTTGATTATTATGATTATTTTCCGTTAGGTCTATTGTTGGATTATAATGTGGTGGGTTGGTTAATAATTGATCGGTAGATTGATTTAAGTTGGTGTTATTATTTAATCTGGTAGTTGAGTTATGGCTGTTGATAGGTTCTTGTATATTTGGAGTTTTTGATACTGTGCAGCTATAGATAACATTTTTAATTTTACATGAGCCTTGTAGGGGACATTTATTTTTTCTTCTACAGTTACAGTCCGATGTATTTTGTATAGTTGCATTTTGTAGTTTATTAATTTTATTATTATTAGAGCTAATTATTTTCTGATGAAGGTTAGGCATAGTCGCCCTTTTAAAATTCATCATTCAATAAAATAAAAAGCTATAGCAAACATCTAAATGACTTCTTTAAATACAGTTCCTGATTTCAAAAAAAGAAAAACCAAAAGGTAATTATATATCTATATATTTTTAAATCAAATTTATTATGTAAATTCAAAAAAATATATATTTTTTCTACTCATTTCTATCTCTAACCTACACCAATTTTCTTATTAATTTTCTTATAAATTTTAAATCCAAACCTTTTACTTCAATTTTTCAGATTCATCTGCCTTACTTTTAATGCTAGGTTTATTTTTGGTGTCTTTTCAATTCAATAGAAATCCTCCTAAATTTGCTGATGAGGAGACCGTGCTTACCAAAAAAACTATGTATAATTGTTCTACGTGACTTCATGTATACCACAAATAAAAAGCACGGATTTCCGAAACGATCGTACAGATAATTGACTTTGTTGTTGTTCCTTCTTATGAAACTGATTTTTAATTTAATTAAATTTTGATTTTTAAATTTTAAAATTTTTTTTAAATTTTTAAATTATAAATCACATTACTTAATATATATATATATATATATATATATATATATATATATATATATATATATATATATATATATATATATATATATATATATATATCGGATAATGTAATACCTAATTTTCAACTTTGAATTATTTAAATTTAAGATCTAATTTCGAAAAAATGTTGTTTTTTTTTTATATGAATCGATTTTAATTTGAACCCCATTTAATTTTAAAATCTCTTTCCTTATGTATAAAAACTTTAAAATCTGTATTGGTATCGGTTAAAAACTTAAAAATTCGTTTAATTATATCGAATTACATTTAAAAATTTCCAAAAATACGTTTAAAGTTTTAAAAAAATATATTTTTAATTATATCGAATCACGTTTAAAAATTTCGAAATACGTTTAAAAATTATTTTTAAAAAACCCAAATCTTTTAAGGTTTGGGGAAGTGAGTATTTATCTATCCTAAGTGATTTCTCTAGTTTATTAACATTATCATATTTTTCTATAGTTTTAAATTCGAATTAAAATCGATTCATATAAAAAAAAACAACTTTTTTCGAAATTAGATCTTAAATTTAAATAATTCAAAGTTGAAAATTAGGTATTACATTATCCGATATATATATATATATATATATATATATATATATATATATATATATATATATATATATATATAAAAGGGGGGGATTAAACAAAACGAGATTTGAACGTGAATTCGCGAGGTATATATACTTCACACTTCCGGTTATAAGATAGACGAATATTAGCTGAAGAGAGCTTGATAAGGATACCTTAAACGGGCCTCATTATCGGGCTTGAAACCGACGGTACCAATGATCTGTCTCAACTAACAACTTTCTGTACACAATATATATATATATATATATATATATATATATATATATATATATACTAGCAAAAGTACCCGTCATTGACTGGGTTCAAAAACAGCCTACAGAAAATCGACTCTGATTTATGAAAGTATGATAGGTTATGAAAAGGAAGGGTTGTAAATTTCGGTTGAATTTGGAGGTATCAAAACAAAAGCAAAATATGATGAAAGTAAAAATAAAATAGATAAACCCCATAATTTATTATACCATACCTGTTCACACTGAAACATTTATCACAATATTCTGTGGATCTATATAAAAAACCTTATTAAACTTTGTGACATATATCCATTCTATGGAGGTCAGGTGCGAACGAACACTCCATAATTTTATTATACCATATTTCTTCAAACTGAAACATAATTATCAAAGTATATTTACACAGATAGATATGAAAAGTCTTTATTAAAGTTTGTGCCTATTTCCATTCTATGAAGGCCAGGCGCGAATGCAGACCCCACAATTTTATTATACCATCCCTATTTAAGTTAAAACATACTTATCAAAGAATTCTTATGTACATCTATATCAAAAACACTTGTAAATGTTTTTTTTTTTTAATTTTTAAATGTTTTATTTCCATACTTTGTGGACCATACCCATTCCTGTGTCTCGATACATCTTCTATCATTATATGTAATCAGTTTTTTTAAAATAGTCAACCATATAGGAGCCTATTCGTGACCACACACACACACACACACACACACACACACACACACACACACACACACACACACACACACACACACACACACACACACATTCAGCTTTATATTATATATATATATATATATATATATATATATATATATATATATATATATATATAGATATATATAATATAAAGCTGAATATATATATATATATAGAGAGAGAGAGAGAGAGGGGGGGATATATACACAAATATGAATGTGTATATATCTGTACATAAATATGCATATATACATGTAAAAATTGTGTTCTTTAATTCCACGGATTAAAAAAAAAATCCTTTTTATATTTACCATCCAAATGCACCAATATACTAAATGGCAAAGTTGGGTGTTTATTTTTCTCACTGTGTCATTAAATTATTTATTAGAATGATATATATACATATAACCCTTCAGAGCGAATCTTGGTGTTTTAGGTACTGTTATTCCTGCATATTTATGAATTTTTAATCTAGTTAACAGGTTTTTGCTTCATAATTAATTTCATCTAAAATGAGTTTTGGTATAATTTTATAATTTTTATTAACTCTTTATAATATATAATATCTATTAAATTATTTATCAATATTTTTATGAACTTTTTATAATATATATTTTTATATTCCTCGTAATTCAGTGTATGCATTTTTTAGGTCTTAGTTTTAACTTCTAGAAAAATAGTTTGTCTTGTGATCAACCTTTATTTATTTTTATCAGTTTATTTTCTGCATGGATTTTTATATTTACTAGTTTTCTTCAATTTATAGAAATACGTATGCACATAAAGTTATGAACAGTACATAGGGCCCGAGCAAAGCCGGGCCGAACTGCTAGTATATATATATATCACCCAAAACCTCTGGTCTTCATGGAGGGGAGAGTAAAACTTGCTAATAAGATTATGAAATAACAGCAAGTGGAGACTTGATTCCAAACTTCCATTATATTACTTAAAATTTCTTTATATTATTCTTTTTATATTTATATCAGATATACATATCGATGATAAATATTTCTCATATATTATATCTCCCCTCTTTGGTTTTCATACATAAAGTAAATTTCACAGTGTATAAAGCTTATTTGATACTGGAGATATTCATGATCGGACCCTATTTCCAAAATATTTAAAATAATATAATGGAAGTTTGGAATCAAGTCTCCACTTGCTGTTATTTCAAATCATTTGAAATCATATTAGGAAGTTTTACACTCCCCTTCATCAAAGACAGAGCTTTTGAGGGAAGTATCAGATATTTTGTAATTCGTATGCAAAACTAGGAAAACAAATGACTATGATTTAAACATTTTATGACTGTGAAATGGGGGTATAAAAATTTTACAAAACAATTGACAAAAACTATAAGCAAAAAAAAAAGGATGTTCTCTTTAATGTACGACATAAAGGGCAAAGTTTATATTTATTATTATATAAATTAAGTTAAAGGTTGGTCCAAAAAAACCTTAGTTTGTAAAAATCTAATGATTGGTTACTTATTTCTAAAAGGTTTAAAAAGTGCCAAAAAAAGCCCTCGATGATGGATGAGCCCCTTAATATGCGACCTTAACGGCAAATGTCACATAGAGCACTACACAATTCAAGTCATTACCTTTCCAACGAGCCTTTATTTATTAAATTCTGACAAATTGGCATGTATATACGCATATTTATGTACAGATATATACACAATTGCCAATAAAGGTGGTGTATATGTCTGTATATATATATATATATATATATATATATATATATATATATATATATATATATATTAGTCCTCACGCAAAAGAGCAAGACACAAAATGTTTTAAATAATAATAATAATAGAATAAGAATAACAAAGACAAACAAAGCTGGCGATGACTACTATTGAGCGTAACAAGTTATACAGTCCTTTTGAAATTTTCATGTCTATTTTTCTCGTTATCTAATTAATATTTTAAATGAAACCTATATGAAATATGTTCCTTATTAAATTGTAAAGATTTTCTATTCTGAAAGAAGTTTTAAAATGTTATTTTAAAGTTTTTGTTAAAAAAATTCAGATTTTCTGATTATTCAGACATGTATGATAAAGAGGGAGTTGCAAAAAAGAGTTGTGGTGTGAGGAGAAATACAATCTGAAACAGAGAGAATATTCAGACCTGTAATAATACAAAGAGAGGGTTGCAAAAATGAGTTGTTGTGTGAAGAGAAATACAAAGTGAAATAGAGAGAAGGAGAGTTTTTTATAAATACATGTAAAACCGCATTCATTTTTTTTTAATCCAAATTAATAAATTAATCAAAATATAATCTTAAAAAGATACGATACAAGTTAGAAAAGCATTTCATCCAAGGCATGAAAATTGTTAAACAAAATGTTTTTACTATAGGCTTTAAAAATAAAGGTACAAGATTCAATTTGAAAATTATTTATCTTCAAAGTGCACTTTTATACATTTTACAAAGTAAGGTATTAAATTTTTCTACCTTACTTTGTAAAATTTATAAAAGTGCACTTTAAAGATAAATAAATTTCAAATTGAATCTTGTACCTTTATTTTTAAAGCCTATAGTAAAAACATTTTCTTTAACAATTTTCATGCCTTGGATAAAATGCTTTTCTAACTTGTATGTATATATATATATATGGAGGATGTTTGTCCTAATGCTATTCCAGAGTCACATAGTGGCTTTAGGTCTGGTAGAGGAAGTATGGATATGATTTTTTCAGCCTAACAAGTCCAGGAGAACTGCATTGAACAACAGATACCACCGTATCAAATGTTTGTGGATCTAACCAAAGCATTTGACGCCGTTAACAGGGATGCTCTCTGGTTAATCTTACAGATTAGTGTCCTTCAACCTTTATAATAATATTCAAGGAACTGCACAGGGACATGAAAGCTCGAGTCACATTTAATGGAAAATTATCTGATGAAATCCCAGTTGACAAGGGTGTAAAACAAGGTTATATTCCTGCCCCTACTCTTTTCTCTATATATTTTGCTGCTCTACTTGCTCATGCATTTCGAGATTGCGATAGGAGTGTCATGTTAAGGTTTCGAACCACAGGTCGCATTTTTAATCTTAGAAGATTTAATGCCAGATCCAAGCTGCATCGTGTCTTGGTCAAGGAATTACTGTGTGCAGACGATGCTGTTTTTTGTTGCACACTGAGACTGATATGCAGCATATAATGGATAGCTTTGCTAACTCTTGCACTGCCTTTGGTCTGAGGATCAGTCTGTCTAAAACAAAGGAGATGTTCACTCCTGCACCGGGCCTGTCATACGTGGAGCCGAACATCATAGTTTGTGGTGCTAGACTGGGAGTAGTTGATTCATTTGTGTACATTGGTAGTTCTCTGTCGAGGGATGTGACTAAGATCTACGTTTACAAGACCTGTGTGCTAACCACACTGTTGTATTCATCGGAGACATGGACATTGCATCAAAGGCACATTAAATGGCTTGAACGATTTACCAAAAATGCTTAAGACGTATCTTAAACATCAAGTGGCAAGCACAAGTACCCAATACTGAAGTCCTTGTGAGAGCATGTTGCTCTAATATTGAGACACTTGTAATCAGATCTCACATGCGTTGGGTGGGCCACTTGGTTCGAATGAAAAATTGTAGGCTGCCAAAACAAATTTTTTACAGGGAGCTGGAAAGAGGCAAGCGCTCTCAACACAAGCCTAGGAAGAGATTCAGGGACTCAACAAAGAATAATTTGAAAGTCTTACAAATCGACATTGACACATGGGAAGAACTTACTTTGCAAAGGCCGAAGTGTTGAAAGCTTGTAGGTGAAAGTTGTGATGCTCTAGAGAAAAGAAAGCAGGCCCACAGCAATCTGAAGCGAAAGCTTCGCAGAGGTTTAATTGATGATCTTAACCATGACACACAGAGCTAGAAATGCCACACTTGTGAACGAGTGCTTTTGTCAAAAGCTGGCTATGTCAACCACCTTAAATCGCACAAAACTCCTGTTCAGGTCAACTTTACACCTATTAGTCCGAACCAAACCCTCTGTTTAACATGCAGCAAAGTTTGGAAGTCTACTACTGGTTTGAGAAGACATGTGATTGTTCATAGGAATACCTTTCAACCTCCAGAGGAAGTCAACTCGATGGAAATTGCTCAATTTGTATGTCACATCTGCTTCAAGATGTGCAAATCTGTGGCAGAAGTGCAGAGTCATCTGAGATGGCATGGACGACAAGATTGGAAGAACTCAATGTGACGGTGATTGTCTTGAAAGATGCAGCAATCATCATATACATACAGACATATACACCACCTTTATTGGCAATTTTATAAGTTCCAAATCTCAGCGACTATTTATCAGAATTTAATAAATAAATAAATATATATGTACTAGCAGGGCGCCCAGGATTGTCATTGCCTGGTCATAAAATACACTTAAATATGATATTTTGATAAATGCAGATTTTGAATTTATTATACTAGCGGGGTACCCGGCGTTGCCCAAGTGTGTGGAGGTGTAGTAAGGAACCCTGAGGGGGGGAGGAATAAAAAGTGGTAGTAGCGGGGAGGGGGAATCAAAACAACAGTATGCAGTTTAGGTGAAGAGAGGTGTTAAAAAAATGTGGTAGGTAGGCGTAACGGGAAGGAGAAAAAGAAGGTGAAAAAAATATGACATCTTTGCTGATGCGTCCATGGCAAAACGGGAAGTTGCAAATGTTGAAATTAAGCTTAGTGAATGCAACAATGACTTGCTAAAATGTTGGCGAAAAAAGCAGCGTCTCCTTGTACAAAATGGCCGAGTTGAGAGTGAAGGAATGAATGTTTTTTTGCCAATTATTCGATATTTGTCATCCGAAGGATTGAGCTTGAAAACGATAACAATTTGGTTAGTTCTGACGCGTCTGTCGGGAGTTTTTGGCACACATACAAACACACACAGATATTTTGCCTTTTATATATTAGATTATATTGGATCCAATATATAATAATGATTTAAAAAGTAAAAAAGAGAATCAAAGCATTTAGCTTACGATTTATTTTTGCCTCAGCCATTAATGACTGAGCTATGAAGACATGTTTGCTGCAAGGCTCAAAATTAAAACATAAACCAATAGTTACGACGTTATACATGCATATTCGTAATGCTGGCGTCTGACCTTCACTTGGCAAATTTCATTTTTTTTTTTTTAATTTTCACACTTTTATACCAATTTTCCTGTGTTAAAAACCAAATACAGCGTTTCACATGGATTCAAATACCTTATATATGAAGTTTCATGTCTCTAAGCTAAAATATATATATAGTAAGTTGTAAAATATATATGGCGATTAAGCTACACTGAATATTCCGCGTTTCATCCATTCTAGGATTCCTCAGGCTTATGCGAGAATTTTGTGGTCGTCTTGCGTTTTTATATATACGCACCTTCTATTGAGTTTTTGTTTAGCCAATCAGCTTTCTAGTATCCACCGCGCCCTTCCTAATCAGCCAATGAGCAGCCACTTACATGGACAAAGTTATTGCTGAGTCTACTTACGATCGTGTTAGGAATCTGTTTTATAATTGATGGTGGGTGATTTGACTTAGGGTTTACGTATATTGGATTAGTGTTATCTTTTAAGTAGGGTTCATATGTGTTTTTATCTAAATTTAACGTGACATCCAGGAAGTTTGTTATTTTTATGTTAGCTAATACGTCTACTTTCAGGTCTATTTTTTAATGTCCTTGTGTATGATTTTCTTAAAGTTATCGCCCTTGACTTTGTTGGAGTCTTTTATTATAGCTAGCCCATCATCTCTATATAGGCCGATATCTGTAGTATCAAATATGCTTGTGAGGGTATATAAAATGAACAATCCCACAAGATTAGATGCCTTTGCAGAATCCCTGGCACCCATCGCCAAATCAAACGAATTTGTCATTTTAGTTTTTATCCATTGGTTATTGTTATTTATTAGAACTGATTTTCTACATTTTTTAATGATGTTGATTTCTTCCGAGGATATATCAGTATATGCCTCGGCAAATTCGAGGGCAATGTTGAAGAGCTCTTCGAATATCGAGGGATAGAAGTCTATGATGTCGAACTGTATAAACGTGCATTTATTTTGTTTTCTATATTTTTAAACCAAGTGATTGCTTCGGCAGTATTTGCCCACTGGTTTAATTCTAGGTCTTGTTTGATTTGTTTGTTTACTCTAGAAAGTATTGCTTTGTTAATTCTACCTATTTCTGGTTTAGTTGGGTTTATCACGCAGGTGCTGGGATTATTAATGAAGTCCCATTTGTGGTCTTGGAGCAGAATGTATGCCTCTCTAGGTTTCAATTTGCCAACTTTATCACTAATTTTTAATTTATCGGTAATTTGTTTATTTTCAGTATTTATTATATCTATGTAGTCGCATTCGGTTGTATTCAGTTTTTTGTAATGTTTTCTGTGATTAGTTTGTTATATTCTTGTCTATCTATTTTATAAAAGTTTCTAGTTTTATCTGCTTTTACAAAGATTTTATTAGAGTTGTTTATGTTTTTAACGATTTTTTGTAGTTTCCGTTGGATATTGTTAGCTTGATTGTGGAATTCTAGGTTTTTAATTACGTTTAAAAGGTCATTTTCAAATTTATCAAAAGTTCTACTGGTTTCACATTTTTTATGGTTTTAAAACCATAGGATTCTTTTTTGTTTACGTTTTCATTTTTAAGGAAGAAATTTGTTCGCCATCGCATTCGACGTATTAGTTCATCTGATTTTTTAATTAACTTAATAATATAGCTATACCTGCTAGGTGTGGGGATGTTTTGTAGCGATGTTTCGAAATTAACCCTCTCCATATCTATTTTTGGTGTGGTGAAATGAATTCTTTTGAGAGTGCTCAACTGTTTCAGGAGCTAAGTATAACTACTTCATTTACTCACATAAATATACAAAGGTATAAATTTATGCGTAAACTTTAAGTATTTTCTTCAACAGTGCTCAATACGTAGGTAGAGCTAGTTAGTAAATTATAAAATATATATGGCGATTAAGCTACACTAAATATTCCGTGTTTCATCCACTCTAGGATTCCTCAGGCTTATCCGAGAATTTTGTGGTCGTCTTGCGTTTTTATATATACGCACCTTCTATTGAGTTTTTTGTTTAGCCAATCAGCTTTCTAGTATCCACCGTGCCCTTCCTAATCAGCCAATGAGCAGCCACTTACATGGACAAAAGCCCATTTGACCGCCAGTTGACCCGTTCCTTTGTGAGCGCTATCATTGTGGGATACTAGAAAGCTGATTGGCTAAACAAAAAACTCAATAGAAGGTGCATATATATAAAAACTCGAGACGACCACAAAATTCTCGGATAAGCCTGAAGAATCCTAGAATGGATGTACGCGGAATATTCAGTGTAGCTTAATCGCCATATATATTATATAACTTACTAACTAGCTCTACCTACGTATTGAGCACTGTTCAAGTAAATACTTAAAGTTTACGCATAAATTATACCTTCATATATTTATGTGAGTAAATGAAGTAGTCATATACACACACACACATATATATATATATATATATATATATATATATATATATATATATATATATATATATATATATATACTGGTAGCCAAATTGAATATTGAAAGGCTCATATCATTGGTTTTATGGGACGAAACTACAGGAAAATTTGCAAGCTTTTGGAAGATTATAATACTATTCCATGGTTAAAATTTATGACAATTGGTACAAAAGAACCTATATATTCAAACCAATAAAATATGCCCAAATTTTTCTACTTTTGTTTCTATAGTTTCTTGCCAAACGAACATAGCTTTGCTGGTTTGGGATGAATTTTGCTAAGGATTTTTTTTTTTTGGTTGTCTCACTTGTGGCTTTGTCAGGCAAATAATATATATATATATATATATATATATATATATATATATATATATATATTTACACACGCACACACACACACACACATATATATATATGTACATATATATGAATATATATATCTGTATATGCATATATATATGTATATATATTTATATGTATATATATATGTATATATATATATGTATACATATATATATGTATATATATATGCATATATATATGTATATATTTATGTATATATATATTTATGTATATATATATTTATGTATATATATATGTATGCATATATACATGTATGTATATATGTATGTATATATATATGTATGTATATATATATGTATGTATATATATATGTATGTATATATATATATGCATATATACATGTATGCATATATATATGTATGCATATATATATGTTTGCATATATATATGTATGCATATATATATGTATATATATGTGTATATATATATATGTATGTATATATGTATATATATATGTATGTATATATAGATATGTATGTATATATATGTATGTATATATATGTATGTATATATATATATATGTATATATATATATATATATATATATATATGTATGTATATATATATATATACATGCGCATGTACATACACATGCATATACATACGTATACATAATACACATGAAGGAACATTCCAAAAGTCTTAAATACTCAATGATCAGGACAACGATGATGGTGATGGGCACGATTAAAAAAAAATGGCACGGATTTACATCTTGTTCTTATTTTTACAAAAAAGTTTCGCTATAAGACTATCACTAAATAAAATGTTTGGTTGAGACAAACACTTTTGGGGTGGTAAATCATGATGATATGGACAAATTTCACACATTATTTCACAAACAAAATCGACGAAATTTCACACATTATTTCACAAATAAAATCGACGATGCA
>NC_136497.1:92946430-92998930 GCF_053919585.1 Euprymna scolopes
CCTGAGGGAGTGGCAGTCGTTCGTCTGACAAAACGTTGCAATCATCATATATATATATATATATATATATATATATATATATATATATATATATATATATATATATATATATATATATATATTTATATATATATATATATATATTTATATATATATATATATATATTTATATATATATTTATATATATATTTATATATATATATATATATATAAATATATATATAAATATATATATATATATATATATATATATATATATATATATATATATGGTCATTCTTTGTCAAAGACTCTGATGCGATACAAGTAATAAAATAAATAATGGAACTGAAGTCCTCTGTGTGTAACAATATAATTTAATATATAAATATTTCCTGATGGACTCTTTTTGTGGTGATCTTTTTTTTTACCATAATTTATATTGTTTCTATGTCAAATTTTAATAATAATTAAGAGATTGCTTGGATACGACAATGATAGCGCAAGAAGAGAT
Source organism: Euprymna scolopes (assembly GCF_053919585.1). Classification (NCBI taxonomy): domain Eukaryota; kingdom Metazoa; phylum Mollusca; class Cephalopoda; order Sepiida; family Sepiolidae; genus Euprymna; species Euprymna scolopes. The sequence continues at coordinate 92,946,925 of NC_136497.1, forward strand.
AATGTGTGTATGTGTATGTATGTGTGAAATGGTCTCTACCAAATTACTTAGCCAAGTTTGGATATACAAACTTTAAACTTGGAGAAGATCAGATGTTAAATCAGTTGATATATTTTGAAAATCACATCCAAGATGAGAAAAGTAGTCAAAATGATACATATTATCAAATTAAAAATTCTGAAACATAACGCATATATTGTATTCAATTTCTTTTTCTGCTGCCTCAGACTAACAATATATGTTTTTTTTTTTTGTGATTTATTTTATTCATTTCAAGACTATGAACGTTTACAGATTGCTGTTTAACTTGAACACTTTTTGGTTACATTAACAAAAAACGTGTGTTTTTCATTGTTTGATGCAGTTTTCATTATTGTAACAGTGTGAATCAAATCAAAAGATATAAAGAAAAGACCTTGTTACACTGAGAAAAAATACGATTCCAAGCATCGAATTTGAAAAAAACGTTTTTTTCTATGCACATGTCGCAATCGACTTGTACACTTATAATGGTTTTATTTTTTTGAGCATCATTTTTTTTGGTGGAGGGGTGGGGCTCTCATGTGATTTAGTCTTTATAGTTAATCTAATCTCTTGTTGCATGTCTTAAAAAAGGGAAACGGCTTTGGCTTTCATTGATTAGTATGACAAGATCTTCCCTACACCTGAACCTCTCCCCTCTCTCTTCCTCTTTCTGTAGCCTGCTACAATGCATTTCATACAGATTAGCTGAGTGTGCTGCATGATACAATACAATTGACTCCTTTTGCATGAGACTCCAATCTTCTATTCATTTTATTTAATTGATTTTCAACCGAAAAAAAACTTCATCGAACTTAACCAAGTTATAAACATGCAAAAAGGATCCCTGACAATTGTTGTTTAAATCTAAATTCCTTCAAAGTTACAACAGTCACAATTCTCTTCGAAATCTTTCTTTAAAAAAGCAGTTTCAAAGTGTTTCTTTTTTTAATTTAATTAAAATTTTCTCAAACAAAATACAAAATTATTGTATTAATCTCCCTCTAACTGCAGGAAGATCTAACACAAGGCTGGTAAGTGAAAGATAGAAAGACCAGCATACCAGAGATAGTGTACGTTGGTTCCACAAAATTGCCTGAGCAGACCCATTAGCATTCCCTTGTAGGAGCGCCTCAGTTAATTGGGATAAATCAACCCTTTCTTAAATAGACAAAGTAAAGTCTGTGAGGATGGACTTCCTAATACAGATTAATATCCCAACCCAACATAGTAGAACAGCTGGTGCTGCAGTTCTGCTCTATTCAGTTGAGCATCATTCATGATGATTTTATTGATATTCATTTCCTCATCTTTCTATCAAGAATTCTTTCTTTCAGGTATTTATGAAGGTTGCCGACGTCCTTAAATGAAAATGTCCTTGTGGAACGATCTGGATTGGCTCATCCAGGTTGTCAGTCTGTGTTATAAACTACTGAGGCACCGTCACCTCTCTAGTGCTGCAGTAGCACATTCTGTTGAACTGGCTGCTGATGACGTATTCTCAACTGGTATGAAGTGTCAAACACAATTTTGGTACTCCATAACAAATTATGCATAAATCCAAATCTCTCCTCTAAACCAAATTTTACTTTAAGTGCATGAGACACATTTGCCTCTTCCCCAACATTGTTGCTCATAAAAATTGGTAAAATTGCTTAATGTTTGTGCTTGAGCACAACAAAGGGTCAACTCTTGAAGATCGTAGCAACTTTCTTCATAGTAAGCTAACTATAATTCTGTTCTGGAGATAAATCCAACATATGCTTCATTCTACAGGTAAGAAATAGAAATGTGTGATGTCAAACAGTTACAGCTTATTTAAGTGATCAATAGAATAAATGGTTTCAAGAAGATTTATAGTAATGATTTATATAATAGGCTAGCCTGAGTGCCCGGCGTTTTCCTGGTGTTTGGAGGTGTGTGTTGAGCAAAAAAAAAAAAAAGTGTTAGTAGGCAGGCAGGCGAAACCCCATATTGCAAAAAAGGAACAAAATGTGGAAAGAAAACGTGACGTCTTTGCTATTGCGTCCATGGCCAAACCGGAAGTGACGAATCTTTAAATTAAGGCTAGTCAATCTCGAAAAGAGGGAATGACTTTCGAAAATATCGGTGAAAAATCGATCCCTCCCTGTAGAAAAGTGCCCAGTTGAGGGTGAAGGAATTAATGTTTTAACCAATTTTTCGATATTTGTCGTCCAAAGGGTCACTCTTCAAAACGATACCGATCTCGTGAAAATCCATCGCCTCTGTGGAAAATTTTAGGCATACATACATACACTTAAACAGGTGAGATTTATATTATAGATGAGAAATGTGTGCTTATTGTTTTAGGCATTGGAGTAAGGCTGAAATGATGGGATAACTTGTTATATGCTTTCTCATTTCACCTCACCGCTTGAAATGTTTTATTAGGGAGAGCTATAAAAAGGCACGTGCTTTACTTGCTAACTTTTGCATGACAGAACATAAGTACATATATTTATTTAAACATAAAAAAATACCAGGGTGGTTTCAAAAGCCCCCCCCCCATTTTTTTACTCGAAATCTTGAAGAGCAACGAAGACAGGAATGGTACCATTAAAACGAGTGACTTTTTGTGCTCCAGAATTTATTTTTCTGGATGGTCACCACCATTCTCAACACACTTTTGCCAGAAATTCAATGATGCATCTCTGCTTCTGACACACGTCCATGACAAGGGTCGCATTTTTAGAATCTTACGCCGTCAATATCTGCAATAGAGAAGTGACACTTTCGGGTCATGAATGCATAAGTTTAGTCATCATAACAATGCAATTTGCAACCTCCTCTGATTCATTCGAGTGGTTTTAAAAATAGGAGACAATACTTTTGGAATGTCCCTTTTATTATAATTTTTATTCTTTATTATAGAATGGAGGGTAATAGCTAAACTATCCATTTAAATATAGGTTCATAATAAAGCAACATCCCTTGCCTCTTTAATGTTGAAGCGGTAAGATCTGAAAATACGTCAAAGTAATCACAAACATGCTGTTTATGACGAATTTTCCGTTATAATCAGCTAACGTACTTCCTAATTTCCTACGTAGCCTACTGGAATCAATGACAAAGCAAATCAGTTCCTTCACTTTTTTCTCTCATGCCTATAAATTATTTGTTACTTTGATTCAATAAATTTTTACTTTCATTAACGTATATTTATTATATAAATTCAAATAAAAAAACTTTTAGTTCTAAAATTAAAGAAAAAACTTTTATTTCTATAATTTCATAAACATATTTTTATGAAATTTTAAATAAAATAAAAACATTTATTTTTTTTTAATTTTGTTATTAAAAGTGCAAATAAAGACAAATTGTGTTATTTTTATCTGAAAACTTTTGCTAATTTTTATTGTATATTTTTTCAATAACGTCCTTTTCTCATATTTTATTTCAATAAATCGCTTCACAATAGAAATACTGAAGAACAATAAAAGTAAAGGAACTGATTTGCCTTGTCACCGCTTCCGGTAGGACTACTCCGGAAATTAGGAAGTACGTTAACTGACTATAACCGAATTTTCTACATTATCTAGGCTGGCAAGTTTTGAATACTGAATAAAAAAGAAAGCAGTGTATCCTAAATTCTAGCCTGAAAATTAAGCCTTTCAGTTTTGATAGTTTGCTGACAAAATCTGTTATTCCAAATTACTTTAGAAATATACAATCATCATTCGTTATGATATTTAAGATTAACTAAAGTATGATAGGTCATAGCTATAATCAGAAAAGTTACATTCTTTTCAGTTTAATATATTTAAAAAAACACAAATGTTATTAAAAAAAAAACATTAGGAATAAACAATACAAAAGATAAAGCATTCTTACACTGTTCTGCTCCTTTCCTACCTCTCATCACATCTTATCTTCGCTTGTTCTCTCTTATCTTTTCTGGACCATACTTACATAGACACGCGAAAATAAATAAATAAAAAGCAACCTACGTGCAGTGCTGACATATTCGGCATAAATTCTTGCAGACATTTTGAAACAAAATTATACTTTTGTTTGCAAATAGAATCTAATTTATTTCATAGAATGTTCTGCCTTTTTGTTTTTACCTCAATCAAAAACATTGTCTGGCAAGTCTTAACCTAATAGCCAATTTCCTATTGGCAAGATGTCAAATCAATATTCTTTTTTCATTTATTTATTATTTTCTTCTAAGTAAACATTTCGTTTTTACTTTTTTTTCCTGTCATGGAGAAGAGTGCAGGACATGGACTTTTGAGAACTAAACAAATACAAATACAATCAAATCTTATTTCTGAATATATTTTCAAATGAGATGATATCACTTATAAATATTCATGACATTAAAACTGCCAAAACTAGTTCAATAAGACAAGAGAAAAGATAATTTTCAGTTTTTGATAATATTTATTTTGATACTAACCTAAAGAAAGCATCATGGTTATAACAATGGCTTCCATGATATAGCTATTATATTCATATTGAACATTCTTATAGAAACTAGTGTCTCACGCTATGCTAGACACAGTAACACATTAGATTATTAAAATATTATCTTCCGTTTCTAGTGATAATGTTCTACTTTGTATCTGAACTCCAAGTGATGAAAATTGCCACCATCTTGGTTTTTCATTTTCATATGTAACAATATGGTGACGTTATGGACATGTGGATGTTGACAATTCATCATATGTACAACTTGAATCATATTACGGCTCTGAATTTTTGAGATGAGGATTGGTTATTTGTATTATTATTCATCGGATTACTGTTCTCATTTTGAGTGTGAATGAATCATATTGACAGCAGTAATTCATTTCTTTTCAATCTCCTGAAGAAATATTCTCCATTTTGCTAACAGCCCTTGTTAACAACACTATTAAAAAAAACATAAATTCACTTGGGTTTTGAACATCTTTTTGGGATGTCATTTTTTTTTCGATTTTTATCATATTATATTGTCAACACTATACATGTATATAGATATAAAGCTCAACATGCAGACATGTCGGCTGGTGAAGTTTTCCCAGACAAAAATGTCAGATCAAAATATAAATCAGATTAGTTACTTAAAATGATTATGAGACAGAGCAAGCCGATATCTGAAGAGTTATTGACGGAGTTTCTAGAGTAAAGAACGCAGAACACAAAGATACTAAGCTGTGAAAAGATTATTTGTAAAAAAAGTGAATCAAATTTCACAAATTAGGCACAAGGCCCTCAAAAGTATAGGATAGGTTACCATCCTCTGTTTATCCGATGCTTAGCAAGATGCATTTCAGTTTTCAATTGCAGTCCCCAAAGAGAGAGAGAGAGAGAGAGAGAGAGAGAAAGAAGGAGAGAGAGAGATTGAATATACTGATTATGCGTCTTTTACCTACTATTAATTTCAAATATATGTAGATAGATAGAAGAAAAGAATCGGCTCATAATAGATCCCCACAATGTACTATGTATCCACCCTTGTTTATTTGAAAAAGCACATAAATCTCTTTTGTTAGACAAAAGCAAAGTAAAAACCAAAATATAAAAAAAAGGAAAGACAAAACCGCAAAGTACAAAAGCAGAACCATCTTTCCTTTGGTAGGACAATAACCCAACAAAAAAGTCTACAAAACAAACTTGTACGAATGCACAAACAGTGCATCCCAGTTGTTTATGGAAGATCATACGTTAACATCCTTTTTCTAATATGTTTAACCAGTTCTTTGAGATGTTTTCATTTTTTTTTTCCTAATATATTTCAGCCTCTATTTTACGTTTAAGTGCACCGTTTTATGTTTTGTTTGTGTGCGTGTTTCCCCACTTACGGTTTAAAATGTATACCTCATTGAATAGAATTGCCTGATTTATAACCTTATCTTTCGATTACGTTAATGACACCTTAATTTCTGTAAGGATTGCAATATCCTGATTAAGACTTTTTTTCTTATCTTTATTAGCATAAACTATTTTGTCTATTTAAAACTAGAATAGATAAATTTAAGTCCAAACAAACCATAGCTTGATGTTTTGTGTAACGGTCCATCTTTCATTGAATGGATTGAAAACGTTGAGAAAGTTCACAAATTGTGCAAGATAAAAGAACCAGCCATTTTTATTCCATTGGCTTTGTTAGGAGATGCTTATATAATGTACAGGAACTCAGAGATGATGTCAATTTTAACAAGCTAAGATGAGCACAATATACAACTTTCAGAATGGATGACAGTTACCAAATGTAAACTTCAACCACATGAATGTGTATTTGTCCAATTTAAGGAAATTGTTTGGCATTCTCAAGGAAATAGTCGAATCCTGTAATAGTCATAAGTAGGGCTAGGACAACAGCATATTCTTTTCATTGTTTTGACTCTTGAGTATGTAGTCGTTGATATATTCTTTTATATAGAATGATGTGGTTCTCGGTTGATTAACTGTGTCTAACTGAGTCGGATATATACTCGAATCAAAACAAGGAAAAGAATATTCTGGTGTCATAGTCCTAGTCATAAGGCACGCAAATATTATGAACAAAAGAAATGAAGGCGGTTAATTCGTCTATCGCCAGCAGGCCTGAAGAACTCGTATAAATATGGTGATTCAAATTACTTCTCTAAGGAGTACTGGTATTCAAATGATATGGAAAGTATAGGTCAGGAGTTGTAAAGTATGTTAAAATAACACTCATCGTCACTGGATGCTCCTAGTCAATTGCAAGGCATTATCAGATATGGAAGAAGCAACAATTGTTGGCCCATCCCAAGCATGCTGCAAATTTGGAGTTATTACTATCTAAACATAAAGAGAACACGTTGCTACAGTTGACATTCTGGTGGTGTTGGAAAAACCTCTTGAGTATAATTATGTAATTTTCTCCAGCAGTGAACAACTGTAATTTTCTTCTTTGTGTCTTTTGGCCTTCTGTGTTGACTCAAGTAAATAATCCATCATGTCTCAACATGATACATATACACGGTTCACCTTCTTTAAACAAATTCTTCAGACGGCTGTCTTTATTCAGTCTAAGAGAATCCACATTAATTTTGCTTGACCATTGAACATAAAATCAGTTGCACATTACCATTTTTTTTTTATTGTTAAGTAACTGGACTTTCCAAAATATACAGAGACGTGAGCATTTTTTTAGGTAAATCCTTTTTGCAATCACTACAATTTTCCCTACAAATTTACTTATAGGACTCGATGGCAAAAAATCATTAGATGATGCTGAGATCGCACTTGTTAATGTTCTTGCCCATGAGAAAATGAGAATCATGTCTAGGTATTGCGATTAAGAAACCTGATTTTGTGTTCTTTCAATCACAAAGCTTGGATACTATCACAGAGTATAGTGTGCCTGATACAGTAAGACCGCCTTGCAGATGTGGATTACAAATGTCTGATTAATAGGAATGATTAGGACCACCCAAAAGATTGATTCTATTAATGGCCTTTATCAAAGATAAGATGTCACTAGTAACTGGTTTTAGAGAAGAAAACCAATACGTGGATGCTATTATTTCAAATGCAAAAAAAATGTTTTAATGATGCAAACAGGGTATTAATGTAACCGTGTTTAGAGTAGGTCAGCATATACGGATTCAGGAGCGATTGTGATCATTTCAAATGGCAAGTTTGTAGAACACATCATCACAGACTGTTTCCCTGCATATTACGACTTGATCGTCTTTAAATTTAATGTCAACAGATTTCTGTTATGAACCGTCCCCAGAAGTAAAACGAGCTTCAATCCATTTTATCAATCTTTCTCAATCCTCTTATAATGTTATTCATCTCTTAACTGATAATCAGTCCATCTCATTAATCCTTACTCTCAAATAGTTTGACCCATTAGTTAAAACAATCATCAAAGGAAGAAGATACGGCTGGCCTATTCTGGGATTCAGTTTTAATGTGGTGCCCTTAAATATGAAAGTTGTCAATAAAATGTTTTGATTAGCTGATGATGGAAGTTACATCAATCAGCAAATATTGGTGAAATGTATGTGAATGAGGACATGTTGTCAGCAGACGAAATAAAAAGAAACTAGAATCCTTTGGCCTGCATAGAAAGACATTACATGCTTGAAAAAATCGGCTGCTGGTGCTAGAACTTAACATCTGGGGAAATAAAACATACCGCAACTTTAGTGAGGATGCCCTTCCTCCCCTAAAATGACACAGTATTTTCTCTCTGTGGAAAACTCAGGGACATTTTCCTGTATATGCGTGACTTTGTACAGTAATAGGCAAAATAAAAAAGATAAGTGAGTTTGAAGACAAAAGTGTGGAATCATAGTGTAAATGATGCCATTCTCCAGCAAATGATGGAAGTATTAACTAGAATATGCCAAAACTTGTAAGGAAAATGGGGCATAAACAGAAAAGATGGAAACGTAGGAGTTATTGCAAATCTCTTAGCAATGGGTGCGGTATAAGAAAGTTGGGGTATTATTGTAGCAGGGTTCAGAATAAACAATGTCTCAAGTGTCCAGTGTACCACGATCCTTGCTAACAAAATGAATAAATAAATAAAAATAAGAAAGAAGCATGTGATGAATGTGGCAACAATAAAAAGGGAAGCTAAACAAGCTCATGAGTGCAACTAAATATAAAGATTGTATTTATTTCAAAGAAAATAATATATGTATTTTAGAAAAGAGTTCATGATTCAGTGAATTGACAGGAAAGGATGTGTCATTACTATGGGGTGATAATTATTATCTTAGTCAAAATGTCCTCTGATTTTCCAATGAGAATTGTTTATTTTTATGTTATTGCTGCTGCTCTTATCTTAGTCGCCATTGAGATAGTTATAACTGACCAGAGACAAACAATGTAGATGAACAGGTAGTAGAGAGCTGCTATTACTAGTAGAAGGAAACAGAGCTGCCGTAGATACTAATGACGATGACAGTCGTTGTTGTGATGAGCTGGATAGAGCTGCAAAAGGAAGGGTTTGAGCTGCCGTTTCTGCTGTTGACTATCATCATCTTAGTGAATCACTGTTTCGTCTCACAGGGATTCTAGGAGCAATTTTTATCATCAGACGACAAGGCATGCGGCAGAATCTAGCATGTGCACACCAAATGAAGAGACGCAGCTATTATATGCAACTGAGTCAGCTGCTGCTGATGAAAACACTTTGATTTGTCGGCAAAATGACAATGCGTAAAGAAAAAAATGGAATAATGTTTTCTCATAAACAAGCTGTTGAAAAATTAAACATCAACTATTAGGACTGCCGAGTTGTAAACTAGGAATAGGGAGCGATACTATTCTGGAAGATGCATCATGCTTTCATCAAGCAAGCAATCTCCAAGTAAAGATTGGGCATCTATATACATGCTACTTGTGTATCACTGGCTGGCAACACTCTGACAGGTAAATCCCAGATAAGAATAAAAACCGCAAAGAGATTGGCGATTTTACAACAGCTGTTTGATGAATACAGCTTGGTGGTTGACATTAAGCTAACCATGTTAGAAAAGAATCTGGCAGATAAGCTTGTTTACGTGAGTATCAAAAAGACAGGTCAGCATGATGCAATAAAGATAAGAGTTGTACACCATCTTAACAATTTAATTGAACACTTATCAAATTGCACTATACACTGAAAGAAATGAACATTCAGGTGTTTGCCACATAAATTATTGTTCTACAATTACAAAGATGATCATTACGTCAGTCATGTCTGAAGATATTGGCTTCCTGACCTAAAATGCACCCAAACATTGATGTTACTGGTTTTCCTTTCTCTCTGCAAAACTCAATCATGTTCCGCAAAGTAAAAAACAAACCAGTTTTCGTCTACAAACAATCAAACCAAACACCATGAACAAATATTTAAAGATATAAACAACTTGAAGCATGACACTTTTTTTTTTCCAAAATTACTAAATTTTGTGTTAAACATACCCAAAGGTAATAATATAGTAGAACCATGCCACTAAACAAAGGAACTACTGATGTGACACGGGAGTAGGATACGATACTATTCTGGAAGATGAATTCTGGCTTTGTCCAGTTGGCAATCCTCAACACATCAACACGACAGAACTTGATATAAGTAAAGATTGTACACCTATACACGTGCTATCTGTGTACTACTGGCTGACCAACACTGTGGCAGGTAAATCAAATAATTAATAACAAAAACTGCAACGAAATTGGCGATTTTGCAACAGCTTGTTGACAAATACAGTGTAAATCTAACCATGTCCGAAAAGCTTACTTGAGTGTTACTGATACTTGAAAGGACATGAACTCTCTAGTCATGAATACAAAGGAAATACCATTGTCATTGTAAGTTGTGTGATTATAAGATGTATGTTTAGGACATCTCTCATCCAAAACAAAAAAGGATCGCCTGTGCTCGACATTAACATATGCTGGCCAAATTAATCAATCAATGATATTGTGAGCTCATTATAAGCAGGCAATTTTTAAATGATTATTAGCACTAACAGAATCATATGAATAGGGCAGGCGTATATTTTCTAGTGTATGAGGGGCATTCCAAAAGTAATGTCTTCTATTTGTTTTAATTCTACCCAAATAGATCAGACGTGATTGAAAATTACATTATTATGATGACTGAACCTGAATCATGGCCTAAGAGTTTCATATCTCTGTTTCAGATATGTACGGTGTGAGACTCTAAAAAAGCAACCTCTGTCATGAACATGCATCAGATACAAAGATGCAGCTAATGTCAGCACAGTTAAGAGATAGCTTTGTCGATTTCATAGCGGCGACAGAGATTTGAGTGACCAAGTGGGATCTAGATGCCTATGAACAGCCACTACCCCATTGCTGGCAAAAATGCACTGAAAATAGTGGTTACTATGTAGAAAAATAAATTCTGGAGCACAAAACGTGGATCGTTTTTATTGTACCATTCCCGTTTTCATAGCTCTTTAATATTTTTAATTAAAAAATAAGAGCCATTACTTCTGGAACGACCCTCGTATATTATGAAAAATCATCTTAAAGAGGTGTAATAACGATGTAGAGAGACACAACAATAAGTGCCCACAGTTGGCATGTGCCCTCTAGAGAAATATTAGCACTCGAACCTGAAACCTGTCCGATACAGAAAATAAGAAGATAAATACAAAGGCCATCGTCGGCAGGGTGCTTTCCCAGGTGAAAGCTGTGGATAATGCAACATCAGCCTACATCAACGATATTTTTATTGACTAAGACGTCATATCCACATCTCAAGTCAAGAAACATTTGGCTAGATTTGGATTAGAATGCAGAACCTAGAAGGGCATATGCATGTTGGGGTTGGTGATCTTACAAGAGATATCATCACATGACGAACCATATTCTCTTTGAGTGGAGTATGGAGTATGGCTGCGTGTGGTATGCAGCGTGATCTACTTCAATCATGATCAAGAACTACTTCAACCACGAATGGCTCGGATGACAAGGTGACAGACACCCTACTCCAACATATGATGTGTGAGATGGTGGATTCAGTGAAGCAGAATGATCCAGCTTATGGAGACTGGTACTGGCTGGGAACTGAATGTATGGGTCAATGCCAGTGCGCTAGCAATCAGAGTTGCATTGGAAAGGCACAGGATGGTAGTGGAGAATGCTTGTTGGCTGCAACCTGAAAATGATGTGCAACATGGAATGTTGCACGTAAAAACAGACTCTGCATGTGTGTGCAGCTGGGTGTGGGACACTCTCAGTGGGAAATCGTGAGTTTACACTAAGGCTTCTAGTGAGATGCTTATTTGATGATTAAACTCAAAGAACCTGTAAAGGAATACGAGTTCTCAGTGGACATTACATTGATTCATTCAATTCACAACATGGCCGACCAATTGACACGTGCCATGAGGAGATCCATGTCATGAAGAAGGATTGGAGAAACTGAGCCCCTGATCAGTGCAGGGCATGTAGCAGTGCAGAGCTGAGCTGGAAACGGTTCACATCATAGCCATTCACAGAAATAGTGGACACCCAGGAGTGCAACATACCACTTATTTCTCCAGAAGAGTTTGTTCTGCCATGACGAAAGCAACAGTTAACTATAAGAATGTGCAAAGAATGTCAATCCATAGATCCAGAGCCTGTCCACTGGGAGAAGGAAAAATTAGAGGTGAGCAGTGATTGGCAACGGCTGGGGGTGGACATTATGCATTATGCACTACAGTGTGTACCATTTCCTAACTATTACAAATTGTTGCCTGCTGCGGTTTTCAATATGGGCGCATTAAGTACGGCAGTACTCAGCAAGTGTGATTTGTGAAATGGAAGTAGTTTTTTGTGAACGTGGCTCACCACAGAAATTACTCATGAATAATGGCACAGCTTTCTGTAGCCAGGAATTTAGGATATTCGCAGACAAATAGGGTGTGAACTTCAGATATGTCCTGGCCGGAAGTGGCATAGCCAAACAGTGCCACCATACTGTGAAGCAAATTATTATTAGGATGCACTGTTTCATACTAGAGACTGTCTACTGGTACAATGTAACCAAAAAAGACAGCAACTCCTATTTGATCGCACTAGCCAATACCATTTACAGTTACAAGGTCTGGGTGAAAGAAGTTGATGTTATGCCACAATCAGCAGGTCCTGAGCACAGTCCCTACCAGGTTGAAGACTGCATTTGGATGAAGGTATCGGAGAGTTGCTGTATGACGAAATTTAACCAGTACCTGGTTAACTGAGATAATAAGTCCACAGTTTGTTCTGGTGGATAGGATGCCCCAACACATGAAGGATCTAAGTCGATACTACAATGTCTTCTGACAACATAACATCTTGGGAGAGCGGGTCATGACAACATAAAATCTTGGGAGAGCGGGTCATGACAACATAAAATCTTGGGAGAGCGGGTCAGAGAGTTTAATATATGACGATGATGAAACAAAGCCCCACTTCTGCGACGAAGTACCAAACAAATACGACCATCACTGGGATACTGCCTATGTGATCATGAGATTAAGGAGAGGTGTAATAACGGTGTGGAGAGACACAGCAATAAATGCAAAATTAGGCGCTATCGGTAGCATAAAAAAAAAACGTTGTTTTTTTTTCATGGCAGGGAGATTATCTCATTCACGCGAGGTTATCAGCAGTTGATAAGGAAAATATGAGGGCTGCTTGGGCGAAGAAGAAGCGACCGAGTCATGGAAGGGAAAAAGTCCTGATACCGACCAAGTACAACACTGGGAGTTAAGAAATGTTCCGACTTTTTTTTTCTTTTCCTTCTCTGCTTTCAGAATAAATTAATGTTTTGTTGCAGTAGAAACACAAACACAACTTCGACATTATTTGTTCTCAACTCCAAAGAATTTGCTTGATTAAACTAGGAATTAATACCGTAAAAAATATGGGTTGGTCACGAAAAAAAAAAGACTATAGACGGTTGTTCAGGAGGATAAATATATATTTCTATTCATAAGATAAAATGTTTTACTTGAATGAGATAAATAGATCACATAATCTATGACCATAAGATGGCGTGTAGCCTGGGAGAATTACACTGAACGATAAAAAGCGTTTGATAATACAGTAAAACTCCTTTAATTTGAACTTCCTCTCATTTGGACTTCTTCTAAACCTGGAGTTTCTCTAAACTTTAACTGTCTCGTCATTGAAATTGTATTAGCATATTTGATGCGGAGTTGCAGTAAAATTGTTTACATGGTTCAGTCAGATATTGTGCAGAAATGTTAATATTGGTACTATGTTATTAATGTAGATTAGCTATTGATAATTAATTTACACTAACTGTAAATTTTTTTTTCAGATTGCTATATTTAAAATAGTGTAAAACAACCCATCACAATGAGGCTAGACAAAATTCTTGAAAACAAACGGTTACCGACCAACCACGCTGTTCTTAAATCACTTAATGCAAATGATGTTGAAATGTGGGTGCAACAAGATGAGGAAACTACTAATCAATATCCTGAAGGCAGTAATGGTGATGAAAATAGCGATAGCTCCCATTCTCTTGACCCTAATGTAAATAACCAAGAACACTCTGATGAAGCAATATCATGGGATGATACAGAAAAGTCTATGGAGACGGTTATAAAATTTCTAGAAAAAAAGTTCTTACTTTAGTGACAACGATGTTTTGCAAGCAATGTCACTCTGAAGAGATATAATCATAAAGAAGCTACAGAACCAAGAAATTGTAGATTCTCGTGATCGCTTACGGAATACAATAGTGCCCGAGAGCTCAATCGATAAAAATAGAAACTGCAATGAGACTCATTCAATGAATAAATTAAAAAAAAAACTGTATTTTACATAAATGTATGATTTCTGTAGATGATAACTTAGGTAATAAATACCTAACAAGCAAGAGTAGATTTAATTTATTTTTAATGTTTTTGTTCTTGGTAATGATATTTAACAATTTTTACATGCAATATATCGTAAACTCAACTTAATATATACTTGAAGTATTATGTAGCAATGAATTTCATTTACTATTTCTTAATTCTTAGAAAATTAAAGTTAACTGCAGCACATTTTTTTATCACGAAACTTGAACAGCATCCTCTAATTTGAACGAAGGGGATGTTCAAATTATAGGAGTTATACTGTATTTGAAAATGGTGCCAACTTGATAGAGATCTGCTTGAGGCAACTACCATTTTAAATATATTTGATTCGGAAGAAGAAATGCCAACTATTAGAATAGCTTCAGAAATCTATGAATGAATCTACGATGTTAACCAACTGCAGACACTTTCATAACTTGGTAAAATCACACAGATGATTCCTGTGATATATAAAATATATTGTATGGTATAATGTTTATCCTATAACTATAGGTACTTGAGAAATTTCATTGGATAACAAAGACGAAACAACAATGGTTTTATTATTGAAAAGTTTTATGTTAAGAGAGTCATGTAACATAATATTAAAAAGGTTGTAGACATGTTTTAAAATAAAAAATAGACACCGTTATTTTTTTAGTTTCTCAAACATTAAAAGCGGATGTCTGCAAATATTTACATAGTAAAAAAAACAAAAACATTTGCTTTGTGTCTTGTTATTTCTGCCAAGAAGGTTATGTTTTCTGTCTAGTTTGTTGCAAAATTTCAGGCTGATCAGATAAATGGTTTTTGAGTTATCAACATTTCCATAGCATACCTTCGAAATACTTCATACAATTAGGAAAAGTAAGGCCCAGATAAAACTTTTGTAAAAGTCAGTATAGGGTCCGTTCTGATATTACATGATCCTCGGTTAGTGAAAGAGAAATCCTTCTAGACTAAGGTAATTTTTATTTTTGTCCCAATCCATTTGCTTATCGACCTTATGTCTAACTCCACCTTTGTAAGGAGGCAAGTAAATAAGGACTCAATCTCTGAAATGGTTTTTAATGTTTGTTTGCTTCGTTTGTTAATTATTAAAAAGTTTAATTTTATTATGCTAGTAAATAATTTTAATTTTATTATGCTGGTAAATAAATATTTAATATACTCCCCCTTCTTTCTCTACATTAAAAAAACAAATTTGTGTCTAATCTTTCTCTACATTAAAAAAAAACAAATTTGTGTCTAAAGTTTTTAACGTTTTTTTTTTATTTGTAAAGTTTGCAAAATAAATCTGCGAAGATAACTATGTAAAAGAACAAGACAAGCTGATTCTGTGGTAATTGATCCCTTATTTGTAAATTATGGAGGACAATTAAAACAGATATTTTTTTAACATAATTTAATCCCAGAACTTAAGCATATTTTAACATGTATCATGTGTGATTAAAACATAGAAAAAACCATTAGCCAAACAAATTTTGATTAACTCGCATTTAGTATAATAATAGATTGCAATTACGTTTAATACATAGCCATAAATAGAATTTTTTTAAAAACATATTTTGTTTTCACTATTTTGCATTCAATATAATTATATCTGATTATGTTTCGAAATTTTTTAGATGATTGACGATTTATATTGTTTGTATTCAGACGACTGGCGCAATGGATAAAGTACTAAGTTAATCAGTTCTATGTGATAGTCTTCTGGAGATTGAAGGTTTAATACTCAGCGCAAACTAAGCATATTATGGCTGACGGTACAAGAACAATTTAATCCCATAGATAAAATAATGGGTTCTGTTCACGATTCTGTACAGGTTCCCAAATTCAACATAAAGATTCCTGACTTGGCATTCCTGATGATTGATTCTGTTCAAAATCTACTGTTTAAGATCCTTGTTGATGGTATCCAAATTTTCTTCGGTCGTCTAACTTTCTTTTGACGATTCTTTTCAAGGTCTCTGTATTTTCTCATCTAACAGTCACACAGGACATCTATAGAATGTATGGCATCAATATAAAAGAAATGAACGATATGACTGTGGGATTTTCACAAGTGATACTAGTTAAAAATAATTTAACAAATTGAAATAAAACATTATTCTCTAACTTGACAAGATGCATCTGAATAAGGATATTAGATTGACCGAAAAGTTGCGATAATAATATACAAGATAAGAACAATCGTGTGAATAATCCAAATAATATATACTTTTGTGGTTATATGGAAATTAGATGGCGACACATTTGAAAACATTCATGAGCAAATTCTTCTTGTAACTTAACTTTCATCTTGACACATTTAAAATATGTGTTCTAACTGTTCAAATGCATCTATATATATAAAAGTTCAAGTGCATCTATACATATAAAATTTCAAGTGCATCTATATATATAAAAGTTCAAGTGCATCTATATATATAAAAGTTCAAGTGCATCTATATATATAAAATTTCAAGTGCATCTATATATATAAAATTTCAAGTGCATCTATATATAAAAAATTTCAAGTGCATCTATATATACATAATTTCAAGTGCATCTATATATATAAAAGTTCAAGTGCATCTATATGTATAAAAGTTCAAGTGCATCTATATATATATATAAAAGTTCAAGTGCATCTATATATATAAAAGTTCAAGTGCATCTATATATATATAAAAGTTCAAGTGCATCTATATATATAAAAGTTCAAGTGCATCTATATATATATAATTTCAAGTGCATCTATATATATAAAATTTTAAGTGCATCTATATATATAAAAGTTCAAGTGCATCTATATATATATAATTTCAAGTGCATCTATATATATAAAATTTTAAGTGCATCTATATATATAAAAGTTCAAGTGCATCTATATATATAAAAGTTCAAGTGCATCTATATATATAAAATTTTAAGTGCATCTATATATATAAAAGTTCAAGTGCATCTATATATATAAAAGTTCAAGTGCATCTATATATATAAAAGTTCAAGTGCATCTATATATATAAAAGTTCAAGTGCATCTATATATATAAAATTTCAAGTGCATCTATATATATAAAAGTTCAAGTGCATCTATATATATAAAATTTCAAGTGCATCTATATATATAAAAGTTCAAGTGCATCTATATATATAAAATTTCAAGTGCATCTATATATATAAAATTTCAAGTGCATCTATATATATAAAAGTTCAAGTGCATCTATATATATAAAAGTTCAAGTGCATCTATATATATATATAATTTCAAGTGCATCTATATATATAAAATTTTAAGTGCATCTATATATATAAAAGTTCAAGTGCATCTATATATATATAATTTCAAGTGCATCTATATATATAAAATTTTAAGTGCATCTATATATATAAAAGTTCAAGTGCATCTATATATATAAAAGTTCAAGTGCATCTATATATATAAAATTTTAAGTGCATCTATATATATAAAAGTTCAAGTGCATCTATATATATAAAAGTTCAAGTGCATCTATATATATAAAATTTCAAGTGCATCTATATATATAAAAGTTCAAGTGCATCTATATATATAAAATTTCAAGTGAATCTATATATATAAAAGTTCAAGTGCATCTATATATATAAAATTTCAAGTGCATCTATATATATAAAAGTTCAAGTGCATCTATATATATAAAATTTCAAGTGCATCTATATATATAAAATTTCAAGTGCATCTATATATATAAAAGTTCAAGTGCATCTATATATATAAAAGTTCAAGTGCATCTATATATATATAATTTCAAGTGCATCTATATATATAAAAGTTCAAGTGCATCTATATATATAAAAGTTCAAGTGCATCTATATATATATAATTTCAAGTGCATCTATATATATAAAATTTTAAGTGCATCTATATATATAAAAGTTCAAGTGCATCTATATATATAAAAGTTCAAGTGCATCTATATGTATAAAAGTTCAAGTGCATCTATATATATATATAAAAGTTCAAGTGCATCTATATATATAAAAGTTCAAGTGCATCTATATATATAAAAGTTCAAGTGCATCTATATATATATAAAAGTCCAAGTGCATCTATATATATATATAAAAGTTCAAGTGCATCTATATATATTAAATTTCAAGTGCATCTATATATATATAAAAGTTCAAGTGCATCTATATATATATATAAAAGTCCAAGTGCATCTATATATATATAAAAGTTCAAGTGCATCTATATATATATAAAAGTCCAAGTGCATCTATATATATAAAAGTTGAAGTACATCTATATATATATATAAAAGTTCAAGTGCATCTATATATATTAAATTTCAAGTGCATCTATATATATATAAAATTTCAAGTGCATCTATATATATAAAAGTTCAAGTGCATCTATATATATAAAATTTCAAGTGCATCTATATATATATAAAAGTTCAAGTTCATCTATATATATATATATAAAAGTTCAAGTGCATCTATATATATAAAAGTTCAAGTGCATCTATATATATATAAAAGTTCAAGTGCATCTATATATATATAAAAGTTCAAGTGCATCTATATATATAAAAGTTCAAGTGCATCTATATATATAAAAGTTCAAGTGCATCTATATATATAAAAGTTCAAGTGCATCTATATATATAAAATTTCAAGTGCATCTATATATATAAAAGTTCAAGTGCATCTATATATATAAAAGTTCAAGTGCATCTATATGTATAAAAGTTCAAGTGCATCTATATATATATATAAAAGTTCAAGTGCATCTATATATATAAAAGTCCAAGTGCATCTATATATATAAAAGTTCAAGTGCATCTATATATATAAAAGTTCAAGTGCACATATATATATATATAAAAGTTCAAGTGCATCTATATATATAAAAGTCCAAGTGCATCTATATATATAAAAGTTCAAGTGCATCTATATATATATATATATAAAAGTTCAAGTGCATCTATATATATATATATATATAAAAGTTCAAGTGCATCTATATATATATAAAAGTTCAAATGATCTATATATATAAAAGTTCAAATGATCTATATATATATAATTTCAAGTGCATCTATATATATATAAAAGTTCAAGTGCATCTATATATATATAAAAGTTCAAGTGCATCTATATATATAAAAGTTCAAGTGCATCTATATATATATAAAAGGCCAAGTGCATCTATATATATATATAAAAGTTCAAGTGCATCTATATATATTAAATTTCAAGTGCATCTATATATATATAAAAGTTCAAGTGCATCTATATATATATATAAAAGTCCAAGTGCATCTATATATATATAAAAGTTCAAGTGCATCTATATATATAAAAGTTGAAGTACATCTATATATATATATAAAAGTTCAAGTGCATCTATATATATTAAATTTCAAGTGCATCTATATATATATAAAATTTCAAGTGCATCTATATATATAAAAGTTCAAGTGCATCTATATATATAAAAGTTCAAGTGCATCTATATATATATAAAAGTTCAAGTGCATCTATATATATATATAAAAGTTCAAGTGCATCTATATATATAAAAGTTCAAGTGCATCTATATATATATAAAAGTTCAAGTGCATCTATATATATATATAAAAGTCCAAGTGCATCTATATATATATAAAAGTTCAAGTGCATCTATATATATATAAAAGTCCAAGTGCATCTATATATATAAAAGTTGAAGTACATCTATATATATATATAAAAGTTCAAGTGCATCTATATATATTAAATTTCAAGTGCATCTATATATATATAAAATTTCAAGTGCATCTATATATATAAAAGTTCAAGTGCATCTATATATATAAAAGTTCAAGTGCATCTCTATATATATAAAAGTTCAAGTGCATCTATATATATATAAAAGTTCAAGTGCATCTATATATATAAAAGTTCAAGTACATCTATATATATATAAAAGTTCAAGTGCATCTATATATATATATAAAAGTCCAAGTGCATCTATATATATATAAAAGTTCAAGTGCATCTATATATATATAAAAGTCCAAGTGCATCTATATATATAAAAGTTGAAGTACATCTATATATATATATAAAAGTTCAAGTGCATCTATATATATTAAATTTCAAGTGCATCTATATATATATAAAATTTCAAGTGCATCTATATATATAAAAGTTCAAGTGCATCTATATATATAAAATTTCAAGTGCATCTATATATATATAAAAGTTCAAGTGCATCTATATATATATATAAAAGTTCAAGTGCATCTATATATATAAAAGTTCAAGTGCATCTATATATATATAAAAGTTCAAGTGCATCTATATATATATATAAAAGTTCAAGTGCATCTATATATATAAAAGTTCAAGTGCATCTATATATATAAAAGTTCAAGTGCATCTATATATATAAAAGTTACAGTGCATCTATATATATAAAATTTCAAGTGCATCTATATATATAAAAGTTCAAGTGCATCTATATATATAAAAGTTCAAGTGCATCTATATGTATAAAAGTTCAAGTGCATCTATATATATATATAAAAGTTCAAGTGCATCTATATATATAAAAGTCCAAGTGCATCTATATATATAAAAGTTCAAGTGCATCTATATATATAAAAGTTCAAGTGCATCTATATATATATATAAAAGTTCAAGTGCATCTATATATATAAAAGTCCAAGTGCATCTATATATATAAAAGTTCAAGTGCATCTATATATATATATATAAAAGTTCAAGTGCATCTATATATATATATACATAAAAGTTCAAGTGCATCTATATATATATAAAAGTTCAAGTGCATCTATATATATAAAAGTTCAAATGATCTATATATACATAATTTCAAGTGCATCTATATATATATAAAAGTTAAAGTGCATCTATATATATATAAAAGTTAAAGTGCATCTATATATATAAAAGTTCAAGTGCATCTATATATATATAAAAGTCCAAGTGCATCTATATATATATATAAAAGTTCAAGTGCATCTATATATATTAAATTTCAAGTGCATCTATATATATATAAAAGTTCAAGTGCATCTATATATATATATAAAAGTCCAAGTGCATCTATATATATATAAAAGTTCAAGTGCATCTATATATATATAAAATTTCAAGTGCATCTATATATATAAAAGTTGAAGTACATCTATATATATATATAAAAGTTCAAGTGCATCTATATATATTAAATTTCAAGTGCATCTATATATATATAAAATTTCAAGTGCATCTATATATATAAAAGTTCAAGTGCATCTATATATATAAAAGTTCAAGTGCATCTATATATATATAAAAGTTCAAGTGCATCTATATATATATATAAAAGTTCAAGTGCATCTATATATATAAAAGTTCAAGTGCATCTATATATATATAAAAGTTCAAGTGCATCTATATATATATATAAAAGTTCAAGTGCATCTATATATATACAAGTTCAAGTGCATCTATATATATAAAAGTTCAAGTGCATCTATATATATAAAATTTCAAGTGCATCTATATATATAAAAGTTCAAGTGCATCTATATATATAAAAGTTCAAGTGCATCTATATATATAAAAGTTCAAGTGCATCTATATATATAAAATTTCAAGTGCATCTATATATATAAAATTTAAAGTGCATCTATATATATAAAATTTCAAGTGCATCTATATATATAAAATTTCAAGTGCATCTATATATATAAAAGTTCAAGTGCATCTATATATATAAAAGTTCAAGTGCATCTATATATATAAAAGTTCAAGTGCATCTATATATATAAAATTTCAAGTGCATCTATATATATAAAAGTTCAAGTGCATCTATATATATAAAAGTTCAAGTGCATCTATATATATAAAAGTTCAAGTGCATCTATATATATAAAATTTCAAGTGCATCTATATATTAAAATTTTTAAGTGCATCTATATATATAAAAGTTCAAGTGCATCTATATATATATAATTTCAAGTGCATCTATATACATAAAATTTCAAGTGCATCTATATATATAAAAGTTCAAGTGCATCTATATGTATAAAAGTTCAAGTGCATCTATATATATATAATTTCAAGTGCATCTATATATATAAAAGTTCAAGTGCATCTATATATATAAAAGTTCAAGTGCATCTATATATATAAAAGTTCAAGTGCATCTATATGTATAAAAGTTCAAGTGCATCTATATGTATAAAGGTTCAAGTGCATCTATATATATATATAAAAATTCAAGTGCATCTATATATATAAAAGTTCAAGTGCATCTATATATATAAAAGTTCAAGTGCATCTATATATATAAAAGTTCAAGTGCATCTATATATATAAAAGTTCAAGTGCATCTATATAAAATTTAAAATGCATCTATATATATAAAAGTTCAAGTGCATCTATATATATAAAAGTTCAAGTGCATCTATATATATATAATTTCAAGTGCATCTATATATATAAAAGTCCAAGTGCATCTATATATATAAAAGTCCAAGTGCATCTATATATATAAAAGTTCAAGTGCATCTATATATATAAAAGTCCAAGTGCATCTATATATATAAAAGTGCAAGTGCATCTATATATATAAAAGTTCAAGTGCATCTATATATATATATAAAAGTTCAAGTGCATCTATATATATAAAAGTCCAAGTGCATCTATATATATAAAAGTTCAAGTGCATCTATATATATATATAAAAGTTCAAGTGCATCTATATATATATATAAAAGTTCAAGTGCATCTATATATATATAAAAGTTCAAATGATCTATATATATAAAAGTTCAAATGATCTATATATATAAAAGTTCAAGTGCATCTATATATATATAAAAGTTCAAGTGCATCTATATATATAAAAGTTCAAGTGCATCTATATATATAAAAGTTCAAGTGCATCTATATACATATAAAAGTCCAAGTGCATCTATATATATATATAAAAGTTCAAGTGCATCTATATATATTAAATTTCAAGTGCATCTATATATATATAAAAGTTCAAGTGCATCTATATATATATATAAAAGTCCAAGTGCATCTATATATATAAAAGTTCAAGTGCATCTATATATATATAAAAGTCCAAGTGCATCTATATATATAAAAGTTCAAGTGCATCTATATATATATATAAAAGTTCAAGTGCATCTATATATATTAAATTTCAAGTGCATCTATATATATATAAAATTTCAAGTGCATCTATATATATAAAAGTTCAAGTGCATCTATATATATAAAAGTTCAAGTGCATCTATATATATAAAAGTTCAAGTGCATCTATATATATATAAAAGTTCAAGTGCATCTATATATATATATAAAAGTTCAAGTGCATCTATATATATAAAAGTTCAAGTGCATCTATATATATAAAAGTTCAAGTGCATCTATATATATAAAATTTCAAGTGCATCTATATATATAAAAGTTCAAGTGCATCTATATATATAAAAGTTCAAGTGCATCTATATATATAAAAGTTCAAGTGCATCTATATATATAAAAGTTCAAGTGCATCTATATATACAAAAGTTCAAGTGCATCTATATATATAAAATTTCAAGTGCATCTATATATATAAAAGTTCAAGTGCATCTATATATATAAAAGTTCAAGTGCATCTATATATATAAAATTTCAAGTGCATCTATATATATAAAAGTTCAAGTGCATCTATATATATAAAATTTCAAGTGCATCTATATATATAAAAGTTCAAGTGCATCTATATATATAAAAGTCCAAGTGCATCTATATATATAAAATTTAAAGTGCATCTATATATATAAAAGTTCAAGTGCATCTATATATATAAAATTTCAAGTGCATCTATATATATAAAAGTTCAAGTGCATCTATATATATAAAAGTCCAAGTGCATCTATATATATAAAAGTTCAAGTGCATCTATATATATAAAAGTTCAAGTGCATCTATATATATAAAAGTTCAAGTGCATCTATATATATAAAAGTTCAAGTGCATCTATATATATAAAATTTCAAGTGTATCTATATATATAAAAGTTCAAGTGCATCTATATATATAAAATTTCAAGTGCATCTATATATATAAAATTTAAAGTGCATCTATATATATAAAATTTCAAGTGCATCTATATATATAAAATTTCAAGTGCATCTATATATATAAAAGTTCAAGTGCATCTATATATATAAAATTTCAAGTGCATCTATATATATAAAAGTTCAAGTGCATCTATATATATAAAAGTTCAAGTGCATCTATATATATAAAAGTTCAAGTGCATCTATATATATAAAAGTTCAAGTGCATCTATATATATAAAATTTCAAGTGTATCTATATATATAAAAGGTCAAGTGCATCTATATATATAAAATTTCAAGTGCATCTATATATATAAAAGTTCAAGTGCATCTATATATATAAAAGTTTAAGTGCATCTATATATATAAAAGTTCAAGTGCATCTATATGTATATATAAAAGGTCAAGTGCATCTATATATATATAAAAGTTCAAGTGCATCTATATATATATAAAAGTTCAAGTGCATCTATATATATAAAATTTCAAGTGCATCTATATATATAAAATTTCAAGTGCATCTATATATATAAAATTTCAAGTGCATCTATATATATAAAATTTCAAGTGCATCTATATATATAAAAGTTCAAGTGCATCTATATATATAAATTTTAAGTGCATCTATATATATAAAAGTTCAAGTGCATCTATATATATAAAATTTCAAGTGCATCTATATATATAAAATTTCAAGTGCATCTATATATATAAAAGTCCAAGTGCATCTATATATATAAAATTTCAAGTGCATCTATATATATAAAATTTCAAGTGCATCTATATATATAAAATTTCAAGTGCATCTATATATATAAAAGTTCAAGTGCATCTATATATATAAAATTTCAAGTGCATCTATATATATATAATTTCAAGTGCATCTATATATATAAAAGTTCAAGTGCATCTATATATATAAAATTTCAAGTGCATCTATATATATAAAATTTCAAGTGCATCTATATATATATAATTTCAAGTGCATCTATATATATAAAAGTTCAAGTGCATCTATATATATAAAATTTCAAGTGCATCTATATATATAAAAGTTCAAGTGCATCTATATATATAAAATTTCAAGTGCATCTATATATATAAAAGTTCAAGTGCATCTATATATATATAAAAGTTCAAGTGCATCTATATATATAAAAGTCCAAGTGCATCTATATATATAAAAGTTCAAGTGCATCTATATATATAAAAGTTCAAGTGCATCTATATATATATAAAAGTTCAAGTGCATCTATATATATAAAAGTCCAAGTGCATCTATATATATAAAAGTCCAAGTGCATCTATATATATAAAATTTCAAGTGCATCTATATATATATAATTTCAAGTGCATCTATATATATAAAAGTTCAAGTGCATCTATATATATAAAAGTTCAAGTGCATCTATATATATAAAATTTCAAGTGCATCTATATATATAAATTTCAAGTGCATCTATATATATAAAATTTCAAGTGCATCTATATATATATAAAAGTTCAAGTGCATCTATATATATATAATTTCAAGTGCATCTATATATATAAAAGTTCAAGTGCATCTATATATATATAATTTCAAGTGCATCTATATATATAAAAGTTCAAGTGCATCTATATATATAAAATTTCAAGTGCATCTATATATATAAAAGTTCAAGTGCATCTATATATATAAAAGTTCAAGTGCATCTATATATATAAAAGTTCAAGTGCATCTATATATATAAAAGTTCAAGTGCATCTATATATATAAAATTTCAAGTGCATCTATATATATAAAAGTTCAAGTGCATCTATATATATAAAATTTCAAGTGCATCTATATATATAAAAGTTTAAGTGCATCTATATATATAAAAGTTCAAGTGCATCTATATATATAAAAGTTCAAGTGCATCTATATATATAAAAGTTCAAGTGCATCTATATATATATAAAAGTTCAAGTGCATCTATATATATATAAAAGTTCAAGTGCATCTATATATATAAAAGTTCAAGTGCATCTATATATATAAAATTTCAAGTGCATCTATATATATAAAAGTTCAAGTGCATCTATATATATAAAATTTCAAGTGCATCTATATATATAAAAGTTCAAGTGCATCTATATATATAAAAGTTCAAGTGCATCTATATATATAAAAGTTCAAGTGCATCTATATATATTAAATTTCAAGTGCATCTATATATATAAAAGTTCAAGTGCATCTATATATACTAAATTTCAAGTGCATCTATATATATCAAAGTTCAAGTGCATCTATATATATAAAATTTCAAGTGCATCTATATATATAAAAGTTCAAGTGCATCTATATATATAAAAGTTCAAGTGCATCTATATATATAAAAGTTCAAGTGCATCTATATGTATATATAAAAGTTCAAGTGCATCTATATATATATATAAAAGTTCAAGTGCATCTATATATATATAAAAGTTCAAGTGCATCTATATATATATAAAATTTCAAGTGCATCTATATATATAAAAGTTCAAGTGCATCTATATATATAAAATTTCAAGTTCATCTATATATATAAAAGTTCAAGTGCATCTATATATATAAAAGTTCAAGTGCATCTATATATATAAAAGTTCAAGTGCATCTATATATATAAAAGTTCAAGTGCATCTATATATATATATATATAAAAGTTCAAGTGCATCTATATATATATATAAAAGTTCAAGTGCATCTATATATGTAAAAGTTCAAGTGCATCTATATATATAAAAGGCAAAATGTGTGTGGGAATATTTTTTGTATGTCCAGCAAAGGCTTTTTTTCGCCAGGCTTGTCCAGGGGATAATTATTTCTTGGAACTTTTTATATGCCGCATAGATTGTAATATCTATGATTTGTGAATGTTCGTCACATCCAGATTTATTTACATCGAATTTTACAAAATTCTTGCTATTCCAGCTCCCCTCATGTGTGTTTGGCTTTTTCATATAAAAGCAAAACTAATCTAAAGCAAAGACAACTTTTCTGGCCCTCGTGCTGGGAACGTCCAGAAAGCAATAAAGCTTTGATCAATGCAGAGGAAACCCCTTACATCATACAATTGCTATTCATTTGGACACTCCGCTTTTTATGGGTGTTTGGTTCCCCCCCCCCCCCCTCCCCAACATCTTTGGGAAACAAAACTAGGAAAACTACTTCACAACTAAAGTTGGGTAAACAAACCTCAAAAAACTGCCTTTCAGTAAAAGTTAAGTGCGGGATTTCATTCTCTGTATGGCATGATATTTGACTTCATTAAATTCACGCACCTTTCAATTAAGTTTTTAATCCTTAAATTCAAACGTTTTTCTGTTACTCTCCCTTGCTGGCCGAGCAGTAACATGTCAAATTTTTTTCACACTAAATGGTCCACTTTCGCCTCAAGGTTTCTGGTTCGATCCTTCCTACCTACCAAAACTTTTTTTTTTCCATCATGTTCCCTGTTTTTTTTTTTGTTGTTGTTTTCCCAATGTTAACATCGTTTTTTTTATTTGATCATATTTGTTTGGATCTCCCCTGCCCCAAACACACACACCTCCAAACACTCGGGCAACACCGGGCAACGCTGGGCAACGCCGGGCAATGCCGAACAACGCCGGGCAACCCCGCTAGTTCAAAATAAGTTGTTAAATGAAGCTCATACTCATCAAACTGATCAATCTTATATAGTTCCATACATATCATATCATTTGGTTATAAGAAATAGAGAAAACAAAGATTTGAAAACTATTGTTTTATAATCCCAAACAAAGCATATTGTCACTTGGAACATAAGGGGTTCCTATTTGGGATCATGTCTAACAAAGGACTATGGGGAGTTGAGCAGCTATATATCTGTTCACATTGAATTTAAACTTCTGCAGGTTAATACAGTCATGGAAGCAGAAAACAGGGAGGAAATTTCAGAATCTAGCAGTTTGAGGACAGAAACTATTAGCATAGAAGGCTGTATGTAGGAACCTAAACAATAAAGAGGTAGGATTTTGCAGCTTGTCGGATTAGTCAGAAGCAAGTGCTATGCATTCATCAGAGCACATTCCATTAGAGTACTTGTAAAACAGGCACAGATGTAACATTGTGTCAGTGAGAACTAGGTTAGAGTTTGGCTGATAGTGCTGAACCTATTGGATTTGAGACTCTTTTTTGGACTCTGTTTAAGAGTAAGAGACTAATGGCAGAGTCACCATCCTAGATGTGGCAACAATACTGCATGCATGAACGAATTGTGCTTTTGTAAAGATATAGAATATTCTCTGGTGTAAGTAATTTCTAACAAGAAAAGGGAACACACCTTTTTTGCAGAAGCCTTGGCAATGTTCTCAATGTACTGTATTTGTTCCAATCCTTGATGATATATTATTACTATAGCTGCTATATCACTCATAGTCTGAAATGATTCAAAGAGAATACAGCAATCTAAGAATCAGGCAAATGCTATGAGAAAAAAGAATTCAAAATTCGATTTTTTTAGAATGATGAAGAATGGTAAAGAATTTAATACAAATGGTCAGGTTTTGCAGGGTTTTTTTTTTTTTGACAAGGCGCAGTCCTATCTTACACGTTTGTGTAATGCCAACTGCATGTTGAGAAAGATTTAGAGAATAATGTTTTATTTCAATTTGTTAAATTATTTTTAACTAGTGTCACTTGTGAAAGTCCCCCAGCCATATCGTTCATTTCTTTTATATTGATGCCATACATTCTATAGATGTCCTGTGTGACTGTTAGATAAGAAAATACAGAGACCTTGAAAAGAAACGCCCCCAGCAGAAAGTTAGACAACCGAAGAAAATTTGGATACCATCAACAAGGATCTTAAATAGATTTTGAACAGAATCAAGCATCAGGAATGCCAAGTTTGGAGACCGATATGGCAGGCTGCTAGAAAAATTCTGATATTATGCCAAGGGGAATCACTATCATTTACATCGATTTGTGTGCTGGCATGTATTAAACGACTTTTAAAAATTGACTTTAAAACTAATCTCTACACAGGCCTTTATTGTCTTTCTTCCTCTCAAATCCATCCTAATCACTTCTTACCATATTTAATTTGGCCTTCACCCATGAATTGACCTTACTATCTCAGTTGTTCTATTAACCCTAAAACTTTTATCCATTTTTTTCAACATAGCGATACTATAAAAATTTCCTGTTCAGAACACATCTCTCTATACTGTCCAGATTTAATCTGCCTCTGAGATCACTAGAACTAAGCATGTCTTTAATAAATATATTACACATACATCGTATCATTCCCATATCATTTCTCTTCATGTAATGCATGTCTTCAAACCTCATTGGCCAGATTTCATTTTCATGCATCATCACTCTGTGTACACATGCCTGATATACCTTTCTCTTGGTAAACAGTAATAATGCTCTATTTTTTAGTGATAGCAGAAGTTTTCCAGACTCACTCCGTACTCTTTTAATTCTTACAACAACGCTAAAACCGCCATTTCCCTGTGTTCAAATATCATCAAGGTAGCAAAACTCCTGAACAACATTAATAGCTCGTACCTAATAAATAAGATATTATTGATGATGATGATGATGATGATGATGATGATGATGATGATGGAGAATAAACTTTTGATACATTTCTGAATTTTTGAGATGAGGAGTGATTATTCATATAATTTGGATCCTTCAGACTCGTGGCGTAGTGGATAAAGTATTTTGTAAAATTCAGTTGTAATAGTTACACTCTTTTGGAGATTGAAAGGTCGATGTGGTAGCACTCAAAACACAATTGTAAATTATTTAGGACTTTTATCCAGTCATGACTGACAGAAGGAAAGCATGTTACTCTCATGGATTAAATAAAGGGCTCCATTCGAAATTCTGTGCAGATTCTCCAGTTCAACAGAAATATTCCCGAGTTCGACACGATTCACCTGAAGGAGGTAGGAGGTTACTTCAATCGAAACATTGTGAAAATCACACTCAAGATTAGAACAGTAGTCTGAAGAATCCAAATAATATTAAACTTTTTGATGTAAGTTAAATCTTGTGTTAAAAAATATTTGCAAACGTTTTACTCGGTACAACTCCATCATTTGTACTTCTATTTATTATTTAAACATCTTTAGAAGAAATTTAGCAAAAAGCGAGCCAGTCAGTTGAAATCGTCTTTCTCCTTGTATCTGCTTATTTGAAAAATGTTTGATTCTTGTCTATGTCAATAAGGACCCAATACATCCGTTTACCTCAAAGTTATAGTATTTCTTTTGTGTAAGTAAATATGGTTGGCCTCTGTATATTGGTTTATCAAGTAAGTTTATATTTGTTGGAGTTCTTGGTTCATGCTTTGCTTTGGCTTCAGATGAGCTTCGGGTATAAAGAAGCCGGTATGAAGCAAGAATACCAATAAACTGATTTCCATGTGCATTGATGGGTCATCTGCATAGATTCTGTTCGTTTGTGTGATTGTGCCATGCTCTTCTAAATAAGATAAATACAAAAAGACAAAAAGGAGGAAGACATCCGGAAGATAAAGATGTAGAATGTCTTATATGAAGGAGAAAGTAATTTGGAAATGGAAACACAGAGAATTAAGGTACTGAGAGAGAGAGAGAGAGAGAGAGAGAGAGAGAGAGAGAGAGAGAGAGAGGGGAATGTAAATTGTTTGGAAAAAGGTGAATAATCGGAAAGCGAAAAAGATGTACTTAGTGAGAAAACCAAGCAAGTAGGAAAAAAGGTCAGAAATCAATGAAAGAAGAACGGATGGGGATAAAATGTGTTTACCCGAGAGAGTTAAAGAGTTACTTTTATTTATTGACTGGACATAATGGTTGCTCTAAGGGGATCACACAATATCAGGGCTGCAATCACATTTAGAATAAAAAGTACTTTTATTCATAGGTTGTTCACCCCCTTAACAACATTAACTATTGACCATTTATCTACAGCTATTTTCTCTTATTTACCATGGGATTTACAGATCTCCTCGTAAAAGATTGGATGTGACACGAGATCCCTATTTACTTGTTTCCTTAAGACGGCAGAGTTGGATACAAGGTCAGATTTTAATGTAATTGTGCGGACGTTGGAGAAAACAATGGACTTTAGTGCATCCCATTTCCATCTAGAAGAGACGAAGTAAAAAAAGAAAATGAAAGAAGAATAAACTGAATAAATGGATAAAATCAGAGAGTGGCCTACACATTGTAGTATTTTTTTTCACGTTCACTTGTTTTGTCTATCTCTTTACTAATCTACCACATATCAATAAAATGAGTAAAATAATTCATGAGAGCTAAGGAAGTCTATTTTGATATATATGATATAAACATATGATATACGTTTATAGTGTACAAATACCACATGTGTATGCAAAAATTGCACAACTCTTATTTTATAAAGAGTATTTATTTATCTCTTCTCTAATAGGTTAGACACAAGGTCAGCTGTAGGTTAGATGAAAGTTTCTGTGGAATGTACACCTAGATTTTCAGTTCGTCTCGTTAACCACTTAGCTCCAATCACCCTCATCTTATTAAGAATAACATCATATAATAGAGAAATTTACCTTGAACTTAATTAAAAACTAGCCTTTAACTATTGTTAAATGCAGGTTAAAATAGTTATTTAATTGATAAAGTACACCACCAATTTCCTATCAGAATTATCCGTTTCTTAATTACTCTTAGGTATAAACAAAACAGATAAACAACAATAAACTAAAAATCTTACATAAATATGACATGTTTTTTTGCATTTAAAAATAATACATCAAAATATAGACGTATATAAAACTTATTAATACATGGCTAGCTGAAAAGACAGACTTACCAAATATGTGTAGAAACACATCGACAGAATTAGTATATTTGAGGACGAGACTTAACACATTTCATAGAAATTAGTCTGGATGAAATAGGAGTAATGGAGAAAAGTGCTGATGCCTTGAAAGTTAAACCTGTATGAGAAAACGAATCAAGGATTTGGTAAGCATGTTGTCAACTTAATGGTCAAACCGAAACAAGAAAAAAATGAATGAACTTTTGAGTCACGACTTTTATGTAAGTGACCACATTGATTAATCAACCGATGGCTGACTATTTCATCGTCACGTGGTCTAAGACTGTATACATTAAGAGGATAGCAATTTCACTACGTCTATAACAGATTTACATATAAAATCAAAATAATTCTAATCTTCACAATTCTATAGTGTTTTATGCTTTATTTATTGTTCTAAGTTCGTACATGGTCTGTGCAGAAAGAAGTTTATTGCAAATAAAATTATTGTTCAGTGATAATTTTATCCTATTTGGACATTGCAGGGTGAATATTCAGTTCTATGAATGTCACTACATTTTAAGGGGAAGAGATAGAATGGCAGACTTGGTAAATTATTTCACTAATTTGAAGGAAACCTACTTGTACCAATATTTTTCTAGAGACCATGGGTGATAATTATTTTAGCATTTAGCATTCTAGAAATCAAAAACGTAAGACTATGCATTTTTGTTGTTTGTTGAGTATCATAAAAACGTTTTTAAGTAAAAAAGTAATCAGGAAAATCCTAAAACCATTCAATTTATAAAACTTATTTTTAGTTGATCAAAGAACCATCATGAGATGTCAATGTGGAATTTTCGTTTGATCCACAATTTACTTCTGCAAATTCGATTTATTTTCTACACGTTTCTTACAACATAAATTATTTAAATTCTAATTCTTCTTAGTAGTCTTTCAACTGCTCTAACTTCGGTAAGAATTGTTTCTTAATCTGCTCTCTAAAAAAAAAGACGTCTTTACATTTTCTTTGTCTTTTAATTTTCAGAGGATTATATTCAATATAGTGAACTTCAGCAAAACAAAATCCCTTTACCGAGATGGAATGTCACCGCTTGTGAGATCGAACAGCAGACCAAAATGGTTTGTAGTTACAAATTTCTCGCTCTTATTTTTCTCACTTTAATTTTTTTTTATTATTGGATATGGAAGGTGGGGTATGTACTTTTGCTGACTCGCTTTCCTAGTAAATAACAAATCTAATTTAATTTATTTAATTCATTTTTAGTAATGTCTAATGATATTCATTTTAATTAACTCAACTGGAGATTGAACTCATAATTATCAGATAGATATCATTGTAGAAGAAAATTTTTTTATTCCCTAGACTTCTCACCCAAATCATTTTGCGCATCAAAACGGTATTCATTTCATGTAATAGCTATAGCTGCTGTATTATGCCAAAGATCACATATCACTATATTTAAAAAGTTGAGCGATTTGTCACACTGACAATGACATTAAATCGCAAACTTCATATTCAAGATAAAAGATTAATAGCTTTTTAATCTCTGCTCAGTGTTATCTATGTAATTGATGTCTGAAGGTAAACTAATTTGACTATTACTTTACAAAAGGATGTCTCATTAATTAACTATCCGGTTTTATTGTTTTCTTATTCAACATTTTTTTTTTCATTTTACTATATCGACTTCTTACTTTAAAAGTAAGGCAAGTAACTTTGTGTTGACGAATACACAGTTACTTCTCTTTGTTTGCTCTACTATTGACTTTTTTTTTTAAAGACAACGCCAATGTTTCTTTTTTTACATTTTAATCACGTGAATTCTTATTGAAGATGAAAGAAAAAAATTCAGGGCAATGCCAGATAAAAAAAATAGTTGTTAATAAAGTTTTAATAAGAACTTATTTTGTCTCTTTTCTAAGCTTTATTATGAGTTGTTTAGTCTATTTAACATATATAAAATTTGGATGGAAACCCCCAATATTTCCTCCTGTATCAGAAAACACGCTATGTGATATACGTATATCTGTACGTGATGTTGCCAAGCTAATCAAAAACCTTGATTCGAGTAAAGCAACTGGCCCTGATGGTATTCCAATTATAGTACTCAAAAAACTTCAATCTGTACTAGCGCCCATACTTACAAAACTGTTTAAACGTTGTCTTAAGGAGAATAGTTTCCCATCTCCCTGGAAAATCTCATCAG
The DNA here is from genome assembly GCF_053919585.1 of Euprymna scolopes. Lineage (NCBI taxonomy): Eukaryota > Metazoa > Mollusca > Cephalopoda > Sepiida > Sepiolidae > Euprymna > Euprymna scolopes. Next base: position 92,981,313 of record NC_136497.1, read on the forward strand.
TATGCCCTGTATTTAAGAATTCAGGTGATCACTCATCCCCCTCTCAGTACAGGCCAATAAGTCTCCTGTGCGTCATGAGTAAGTTGCTAGAATCTGTGTTAAATACAGAAGTAATCAAACATCTCAACAAAAATAGTGACACTCAATATGGTTTCCGTTCTGCTAGATCTACAGCAGATGTCCTTACAGTTATATCGCATAGGATTAGCAAATCTCTCGACGGTGGCAATCTTTCTAGGGCAATTGCTCTTGACATATCTAAAGCCTTTGATAGGGTATGGCATAAAGGTTTACTTCATAAGATCACTAGCTATGGTATAGCTGGAAAAGTCTTCTCAATTATTAAATCATTTCTTTCTGATAGGTTCATAAGAGTAGTAGTTGAGGGGCAAAAATCAGAAGCTCACAGTATTAATGCCGGTGTCCCTCAGGGATCCATCCTGGGCCCAACTCTTTTCCTGATCTACATTAATGATCTTCCAAATCATATCCTTACATCATTTGTAGACATTTATGCTGACGACACTACCATCTATGGTACCACATCTAAGACAGTAAACGACCAAGTTCTCTCCAATTCTCTCTCTTCTGATCTTGAGCACGTAGTACAATGGGGAAAGGAGTGGCTGGTTACTTTTAATCCATCTAAAACCAAGCTTCTCTCTTTACATCATCAACATTCTAATCCACATTTGTCATCAATTGAAATGAATGGCTCTCGTCTTCAGGAGGCCTCAAGTTTTGACAAGCTTCTGGGCTTGACCATTACTCCTGATCTTAAATGGAACACATATATCAAATCTGTTGCCAAGGCCGCTGGAAAAATGGTGGGATCTTTCTATCGATCCAGTAGATATCTCACTGCTGATGCTATTCTCTATCTATATAAGAGCCAGGTACGTCCAAGGATGGAATACTGTTGCCACATCTGGGCAGGAGCTGCTAGAAAGGACTTGTCCTGCCTTGATAAAGTTCAAAATAGACTTCGTAGCCTCGTAGGAGATGTCCTTTTCTCCTCCTTGCAACCTCTATCTCACAGAAGAGATGTTGCGAGTTTGTCTCTGATGTATCGTTATTTTCATGGAAAGTGTTCAACTGAGCTTCAATCTATGGTCCCCCCTCGCCAAACTTTCACAAGAAACACTCGTCTAGCTGTAAACACTATCAATAATTTCCCCCACTCTTTATCTGTGCCTAAACCTAAACGTAGATTCCATGAACAAAGCTTTTTTATTAGAACTGCACGCCTGTTGAATTGTCTTCCGTTTTCCTGCTTTCCGGCTGACTACAATATGGTTGTGTTCAAGTCTAAAGTAAATAAGTTCTTGATGAGCCGTTCCATATAAGTTATTAAATTTACCAAATTTTCATTACTAATGATTACTATATTGACCAATTTCTACTGTACACTCTTTAACCCTTATCCTTGAGTGGCCTCTGGGCCTTGATAATGTGGTGATGCCTTTGTAAAAAAAAAAAAAAAAAAAAAATAATGTTATTTTCCTACACTCTTTACATGATAATCTTTAATGACTTGTAAAATAGTGATAAACTGATGCTTATTAGTTCAATAATTAATGATAAAAACAAAGTTAAAACCGAATATTTTACTAAAAGATGCATTTGATTCTTTTGAGTTTATGCATATAAAGTTAGTTATGTGTACATATTTCTTTCTATATATATATATAGGATTACTCCTAAACTAATTAACCAATTATTATGCATTTTGAAACACATCTGCTTAATCTAAGCATTGGTGATGTGAATAGTATTTAGTTTAATTTAGTCTTATGGAAAGTAAAGAAGGAGTGGAACCTCTTTTAAAATTCCGATATGCTCTAATTGTATACAATTTTAACACTAAATATTAGACACCAATTAATAAATATTACCCACATTTTCGTTTCCTTAGTGTATTTAAAAGAGATTTTGGGAAACATAACATGAGCACAATCTCTCATTAGAAAATTTAGATATTTCAGATTTGCATTAAATTTGATTTATAGTCATTAGACACAAGTTAAACAAGATTCAGAATAGAGAAAAGATGCAATAAACTAATAAAAAAAATCTGCTCTGAAATGGGGATAAGCATGGAGCACTGTGTCTCTAAAAAGAAACGAATAGATGGTAAAGGATTGACTGATGCAGCACTGGGGTTTGATACTGATCGAAACGGGAAATGCTGTCTGTCATAGACAGTTTGACTGAAAAAATATATTGCAGATTTTATCAAATTCACGATCTTGCAAGTAAATACGCTTTTCTTACACCATCAAATCTGCTTGATGATAATTATGATTGTCAGCTTGGTGAAGGAAGGAAGAAATTACAGCATTTTGTGCAAGTTTCAGGAAAGACAAATTCAATGGACCCCTTGAACTTTACAAATTCATACAGAGATACCACCTTGGGGATTCTAGCTCCAATATTGTGGTCTTGCTGCACATTTTCTTTACCCAGGCTATTAGCGTTGCCAGCTTTGATCGCTCTTTCTCGAAACTGAACCTCATAAAGAACTACATTCGATCAACAATGAGCTAGACAAGGCTTATAGACTTGGCAATCCTCTCCATAGAGAGGGAACTTGTTTATGGAGTGAATTTTGATAGAGTTATTGATAACTTTCCCGAACAAAAAAAAAAAAGCGCAGAAAGTCTGTTTGTAAATTTTCAACCGAATTGATGCCTTGCACCAGTTCTCTGACAAAAAATAAATTTATGGCATTATTTGCAATTTATAAATAGATTTATTTTAAAAAAATTTAAACTATTTTTAAAGGGGTTGAAGCATTTTTTACAACAACAAAAAAAGTAAATAAAAATGATTTTATCATTTCATAACATTTTCAAGTTTTCAAGTGTTCTCATTTAAATTTCTTAAAATGTTTTCTAAAATGTGTAACTATTTCTTAAATTTTCTGCTTAAACCAAACGATTACACATACGGACTTCAAAAACTTTCTGAAACAATCTTTTTTCAACAATTTGAATAATACGTTTTTGTTTTGATAAATCTTTGTTTTTTTTTTTTTTTGACGACTGTATATGTATTGGTGTACAGTACCTATTTACTATGCCTCCCCACGGGACAGAGTTAGACACCAGGGTCGTTTTTTAACGTGGAGAAAAGGTACAAAAATAAAAATTGTCTCAGTCGTGAAGGATTTCTCCTCCATCGAAAGAGAACAAGAAATAGAAGTGCAGCATCTGAAGAACAGATGGTATTTATTTGCTCCCCCACCGAGCAAATTAGGCACAAGGCCGATTTTTAATGTGAGGAGTGAAGGGGAAATGGGGACCAACTCCCCGGGGAGTAGGGGAGTTAGATAGTGACAATTGGTATCAAGGGTTGCCCCTACATTGACCAAGGTCTTATATGTGAGGTTGCCCACACATATGGTCTTTGCTTGCAGTATCTGCCGGAACAGATGGTATTTATTTGCTCCCCCACCGAGCAAATTAGGCACAAGGCCGATTTTTAATGTGAGGAGTGAAGGGAGGGGGAAGGGAAAAAGGGGACCAGCTCCCGAGAGGTGGGAAATGGGAGCTGGTTAAAGGTCAGGCATGTGGGGTTGCCCCCACATCTGGTCTTTGCTAGTCATAGCTAGTCATAGCTTGCAGTATCTGCCGGAACAGATGGTATTTATTTGCTCCCCCACCGAGCAAATTAGGCACAAGGCCGATTTTTAATGTGAGGAGTGAAGGGAGGGGGAAGGGAAAAAGGGGACCAGCTCCCGAGAGGTGGGAAATGGGAGCTGGTTAATGGTCAGGCATGTGGGGTTGCCCCCACATGTGGTCTTTGCTAGTCATAGCCTGCAGCATCTGCCGGAACAGATACTACACTTTGATCTTGTTTATATATTTTATTGAGAAAGAAAAAATTGAACATAAAAAACGAACAAAAAATTCAATTCAACAAAATTAGGCACAAGGCCCTACAAGAAATTGGGAGGGGGAGGGTACAGGGTCTTTTTGACTATGTAACAGATGAGACTTTGAAGTCTTACTCTTGACTGGCAACATTTACCAAAATACCTCAATCACTCTGTGGATCCTAATCTAACTAATAACCCCAGCGTTCAATGTAAAATTTAACTATTTACAATTTGTATATTCATTTCTGTATGTTGTGTGTGCATTTTTTTTTTTTTTTTTTTTTTTTTTTTTTGTGTGTGTGTATGTGTGAGAAAATAAAGTTCGATTTCATTAGAAAGAGTTCTTGAATTAATTGGCGTAAAATGTTCGTGGAGTGGGAAAAAACTAATGAAAGTGTTCATTTTAAAAATAAAGAAAAAACTACTAATGTGTTGTTAGTAAGACCCCCCTGTACTATTCTATGTGGCTAGATCCCCCACTGTTTTCCGGGGAACCGAAAACAAGCAGAGCATCCCTAATGGGGTTTGGGGAAGTCGCCTTAATGGAGGTGGGAGAAAATAAAGCAACGGATGGAGGGGGTAGGAAGGTGACCTCTGAGTAGGGGGATGACCGGGGGCATCAGAAAATAAAGATGAGGAGCAGGGGGGTTGGGCAGACTCAGAGGTTCTCTAATACCAAAAAATAAAATCAGGAACAGGATCTCATTTGTACCACCAGTCAAGAGTTACTTTACTGAACTTATAATGCTAACCTAGGCGGGATGGGTTCCGTAGGACCCAGCACCGCCCATGCCATGCCTAAGGAGGGAACACGTATTGAAACTTGGCTCCTCGACGGATGCACAAACTAGTGCTGTGCACCCACCTCTTGTCAAATTCCACTCTAGGCAACCTCTTCCAATCGCATCTGATCTTTACTTTAAGCAAATGTTTAAAGTAAACGATCAGATCCCGATCAGGAACAGATGTCCCTTCGTGGACCAACTTGAGGCGCGCGATCCAAATGGTCATACGCGCTACTGCTAGGATCGCCAGGAAAACCAAACTTTCCTCCCTGGGGAACGGCGGCTCCATGTTGTACACAAAAGTTCCTACGTCGAGATCGAGCAGACACTCGGCATCGATGCGAGCTGTTACCCCCTCGACGTACCTTAATAGGGGCTGTATCCGGCTGCAACTAAAAAACGCGTGCTCGATTGTTTCGGGCTCGCGTTCGTCACAGCACAGACAGAAGCGGCTGGTATGTTCTTTATACCGGAAAAGTACGTCGAAGAGGGGCAGCGCATTTCGGACCAGTCGCCAAGTCAGGGAGAATTCCGAGTTATTCAGAATCTCCCGTCCCGGCGCCCAACGCCATTGAGAACGGACAACCTCCATCGACCATCCCATCCGCCTACAAAGTGGATCCTTCGCGGTCCCCTCCACTAAATCCCGATACAGTTTCTTCCTTGGCTGATCGAGGACATTGGTCCCCGGCAAAGCTCTAAGAGCGGTTCGGCATTCGGAGAAGAACTTGGACTCCCCCTTCGGTCTACGACGACCTTCTACCGAAGGGTTGGGTTTGAGATTGGGAAACGAGTTCTCAACCACAGGGACCCAAGGAGCGTCTCCTTCAAGCGAACGACCCAGGAAAGCCAATCTCTCGGCGTTTCTATGACACAAGAGACTGGGCTGACCCAGGCCTCCCTCGCTCGGATTTTGAACACAGACCTCTCTGCAGACATAATGCTTACCCTCGTTCCACAAAAGTGAATCGAGGCGCCCTTGTAAGCGGGTTAGTCGTTCTGCAGGGAGAGGAAGTACAGACAAACGGTAAAGGATGAGCGGAAAGACGTATGTAGCACACGCCTCCGCCCGACCCTTCAAGGACAATTTCCTTCCAATCCAAGTCTTTACTGACGATTTGACCTTAGACTGTACTTCCGACCAATTCTTTTCCAGCTGAAGTCCCGGTCCAAACCAGACACCGAGAATGCGGACCGGTCCATCGGTCCAGCTGAAAATACCTGGAAGCGAGTTTACCCCGGTCCAGGCCCCCAACCGCAGGCCAACAGACTTGCTACGGTTGAAGATGGCCCCTGTTACTTCTTCGTATCGAGCGAGCGCCTCGACCACCGCTTGAACGTCCGTGAGGCAAGACACGAACACGGTGACTACATCGGCGAACGCGGAAACCCTGGCTCGTGTGCCTCCAGGGAGAGCTATTCCGCGCAGGACTGGTGTAGCCGCCTCGTCCCTTAACTTGCGAAGGAGGGGTTCCAACGCCAGGACATACAACAGAGGCGACAGCGGACAACCCTGTCGCACCGACCGAGAGACAGCGAATGACTCCGACAGCTTACCGTTGATCTGCACCGCTACCGTCGGCCTGTCATACAGAACAAAGATCCACTTGCGGAAGTCCGGATTAAATCCGGCGGCCTCTAGCACAGATCCTAGGAACCGATGGTCGACCCTATCGAATGCCTTGGACTGATCCAAACTGATCAGCGCGGCTTCGGCGTCGTCTTCTGTCCCCTCTATGATCGAGCGTATCAAGTGCAAATTGTCTTGAATCGATCTCCCCTTCACAGCATAAGTCTGGTCCGGTTCGATCAAGTCAGTGATGACAACCTGCAAGCGATTCGCAAGAATCTTTGCCAAAATCTTTAACTCTGTGTTTAGCAGAGTCAAGGGCCTAAAATCATCAAAGTTTTCCCTCCCACCATGCCGTTGACCTTTCCTCAGCAATGTGATCACACCTTTGGTCACCTGTCCAGGGATGGAACCCTGGGCAAACCAATGGTTGAACATATCCTTCAGAATAGGGACCAACATGGGCGACAGCCTCAAGTAAAACTCGTAGGGTAGACCATCAAGCCCCGGGGATTTGTTATAGCCGACCTGCTTCAACGCAGTAATGACCTCATGTTCAGTAATAAGACCATCACAGCTAGCCGCCCGAGCCGCCGTGAGGCGGGGCGAGTCAGCCAAATAGCTGCCAAACTCATCAACCCTGAGTCCGGGTAGTTGGGTGAAGCGCACCGATAGATGCTCCCGAAACCCCTCGCAGATCTCCCGAGTCGATACTAAGGGGTGTCCTTCCAGGTTATGTACTTTACGAATGTACCCATCCGAACCGCGCCTTAAAGCAGCCTTACGCTCAACAGCGTCAACATTCACAGCCTCGTTAGAAACTTTCTTTAACCTAGCCCTAACTACTTGACCTTCATACCGCTCGCTAGCCAAGCGGTTGAGATCTTGTTTAGCTAGTGCTAACTCTAGGGGGTCTCCCCCCTCCACCGCCCGGGTCAGCTTATCCTCTAAACGCTTCTTTGCCTTAGCCTTATCTATCGCGAGGCGTTGGCTATACTGGACAGAGAAGCGCCTAATTTTGGCCTTGAGACTAACCCACCACTTACTCCCTGTAACCGCCCCCACTAAAGCCCGCTGAATTAGCTCAGTGACCTTCAACCGGTAGTCCTCCAGCTCCAACAAGGTGCTGTTGAACTTCCAGTATCCGGCCAGTTTAGGCCTAGCGCTTAAGCTCAAACGGGCCATAACAAGTTTATGGTCCGAGTGTCCTAGCAAGTGGAACGTGGGGCAAGATAGGAAGTCTACATCGCCTCTTCTAACTAACATCCGATCCAAGTAAGTGCTTGGATGGGAAGGCACTACAGGATGCCACGTCCACATCTCCCGCCCCGGATGATCCAGACGAAATCTGTCGACGAGATCGCACGAGGCCATCAGGTCAGACAGACTGCTGTCACACCACGCCGACCCGCTAGTCCCCCCGACCTTATCTATTTTGGGATCAAGGATTGCATTCCAATCCCCCATTAAAACTAACCGTTCCGGATCCACTAAGAAGCCCTCCAACCGTCGAAAAAAGGTTGCCCTCTCTACAGCAGCATTGGGAGCATAAACAGCAACAATCCGAAAAACACTACAATTAACAGCAACATCAACAACAAGCGCCCGCCCGTCCTCGCCTGCGTGAACAACATTCACCGACGCTGACAGGGTGCGACTCACTAGCAAGGAGATTCCACGACTATAGGTATTGCCATATGCTGAGTAGACATCGTAATCGTTTACCAGCACCTGACAATCCGCGTCACAAACAAAGTGGGTCTCCTGGATAGCGGCAATATCTACCTTGAGGGACACCAAGTCTCTCACAACGCGCGAGGCCTTGCTTCGACACCTGATGCCCCTCACATTCAATGTAGCCAAGTTCAAAGACATGATCACTTACCTCAAGCACTGTCACAGACGGGTCTGAAATCCTGGGCAGTGAGGACATGGCAGGCCTGGCCAAGGCTGCCGGTAAGTAAATCCGATGAAGGTGATCCATCCTTGGCCACGCCCCCCACGTCCAGGGGGAAGGTTAGTTTGAGTGCCCTGTATAGCGATGGGTGTACATACATGGGGATTCTACCCTCACATTTAAAGAAAATGTTGGTCAGTGAAGGATGGTCCCTATCCACCAGCTGCTGGCCTGGGATCGCATTCTTCGCTGCCTTAATCATTGCCCACATTCCTCCAGTCCTACCGTCCTTGTTGACCCTAACGAAAGTGGTCAACAAGGGAGCGTCCTTGAATTTAGTGGGGTCTGTTACTAGGTCTCCACCGACTTTTTCAAAGTTTTTGAGTTTATTGTACCGGACCTTCTGTTGTCCTTTAAGGTCCGGAGCCGGTTGGAGAGGGTCTGTTTCACAAATCCTGCTTCCTGGCAGGAAGGGGAGCTTTTTGGTCCGTTCAGTGCGGACTTTGGGAGTGGGGGAGGGGACCTCTTTTGGTTGATGGGGAGGCTGAGCGCTTGGGGAGGGGGTAGCCTGCTCGTTTTCTTCTTTTTGGCTCCTGTCACGGGATGAGGGGCGGGAAGAGTTTCTTGGGGCCTTTATAGGAGAGGGGGAAGGTTGTTCGGGTTGCTGGGGTGTTGGGATCACAGGGGGCTCATCCTGTGTTGTTGTTGCGAGGGAGTCCTTCTCAGTCTCAGTGGGGGTAGGAGGGTTTGCGCGTGTCTTGCGGCTTTTCCTCCTCCTGGCCCTCCTGATCTCTGTTGCGCTCAGGGCCATAGAGACTGTTGTTGTCTCTTCCTCTGCCTCTGACGCGGCCTCCTCCTCAGATTCTGGTAGTTTCCTCTTGTTTGAGGAGGAAGGTGTCTGTGTGTCCATTTTCTCCGTCTCGCTCTTCGGTTGTTCTTGGTCTTGGGTGACTGTCTGCAAGGATGGCTGTTGGTTGATCTTGCCTTTCTTTACGACCGTCACCCAGCCTGTCGGTGCCTCTGGAGGATTTGCGGCCGGCGCGGGAGCAGCGGCTTGATTTGTTGTCACGCTTGTTCCCGCCGCTTTTGTGGGCTTCTTTCCTCCATTCCTCTTTGGACAGTCCTTCGCCATATGCCCTTGTTGTGTGCACAGCCAGCAATGAGGCCTCCTCCCTTCCACTATAAGGGAGAGTGTCCACTCTCCGAACTTGAGCGTGGCTGGGATGGCGTAGAATCCAGCCTTGTCCAGGACCATCTGTACTTTGTAGTCCCCGGTCATGATGTTTCTTAATCCGCGGACCGGGGTGACTTCCTCTACGTCCCCATACTGGCTTAGGATAGCCCCCAGTTGTTTGGCCTCCATATAGCAGGGGACGTTTAGAGCAGAAACATTTGCTCTCCTCTTGTTCATATAGATGGGTTGGAGCTTTATGTTCCTGCTCTGATGGCAGGTCCTGGACAGCCTGACTGCATCTTCGGAGGTGGGGAGCAGAACATCCCACTGTGCGTAACTCCTTCTACAGATGTAGTTGGCGGGAATGTTCTGCTCCAGCAACACGTTCATCATGGTGTCCTTGTTGACGCCCGTCAGACCCCTTGTCTTGGTGTCTGAAGTTATCAGAGAGAGCACTCTTTTCTCCAGAACTTCCACTTGACCCGGGAGGGGTTGGATGTTGTTCCCCTGGGTATACTCCTTGTAAGTGGAGTCGAAGAGTGCTCTGTAGTCTTCGGGCGTCAACTTCCCTTGCTGCTCTTTGGGGCCCCATGCCGGTCCTCCATCCTGGTGGGTGTCAGCTGGACTCGGGTTGGGGGGTGTAGCTGGTGTTGTGGGGCTCTCTCTTGTTATGGGCATTTTTGGTTTCGGAACTGGGCCGTTACCAGGCAAAGTAGGCCATTGTGTCTTTGGCGTTATTTCGTCCTGGCTTGGTTTGCTTTCCGGGCCGCTCCCCTTTCTTATTTTCTTCCTTTGCTGGGTGGCTATCCCCTTGGGGGATGGAGGTGTCTCCCCTTCTGGTGCCGTGTTTCCAGCTGGAGCCTTGGTGGGTACTGTCAAGGGTGTCTCTCCTTCCAGCTTGCTTTTGTTACCACTGGCCGGAGAGTCACCCATTTTCCGTATTTGGTCCTCTTGGGGAGTGTTGGGGGGCCAATCACTGTCTTCCCCGCCGAATAGTGAGCAGATGGAGGCTATTACGTCTTCATCCAGCGCCTCGGTTTGGTCCGAAGGCCAAGCAGTTATAAGATGAAAGTCTAGGACTAGTAGCAGCAGTCTAAAATTAGACCCTTGATTGTAGTTCCATGGAAATAAAAATTTTGAGGGTTTTTTTTTTAAATTTTGAAGTTTATCAGGTTATCAAATGCCAGCAGAGGGGGGCATTTTACGAGCGCCAAGCAAAAACATTTACTACGCCACTGATTATTCAACTATAAATATAACACTTCTACTCTTTCGCATATTTGTTTACGAAATGTACTATGCATAAATAATTATGTATTTCTCTTACATAAATAACACGTGGTTGATAAATAAATATGAAAATAAAACCATCTGATAGTTTTCACACATTTGTACGTATATACATACAATTTAATTGCTAAATGTGATTTTTCTTGTATCAACGTAGATGCACGTATGAATATTGGTAAAATTTTATTGACAGGTGAATAAGAATTTTGTGCAAAGTTGAGCGTTTTGCTTTTCTGCTGGGAAAATGAAATAAATTCTATGAACCTGAAGATGAAGACCAAAATTATCCAAGATTATTGCTTTTTTCTTCTTAAAATCTTCCTTTTCTGGGTTTTCATTCGTGATTGCTTTCGATGTTTTTCTCAATTCTTTCAGTCACAGATTTTTATTTTAATATCATCACACATTTATTCTGGACTTAATAGAGATAAGAAAATATCTCCATGATTTATTATTGTTTGTGTGAAACTATTTCCCGTTCGGTGATCATTACATCATTATTAGAATATTCTTTATTGATTGTTTGACAACATTTTACTCAGATTAGACTCAGATATTATTAGGGTCATTCCAAAACTAAAGCCTCCTATTTTCTTTTAACTAAAAAAAGTTGAAGATCTACGAAGACGGGATCGGTGCCATTAAAACGAGCAACTTTTTGTGTTCCAGAATTTATTTTCCCACATAGTCACCATTATTCTGAATGTACTTTTGCTAGGAATTCGATAATGCATCTCTGCTTCTGATGCACAGTGATGATAGATTTCTTTCTTAGAATCTCACACTGTCAATATCTGTAACAGAGAGATGAAACTTTCAGATCATGAATGCATAAGTTCAGTAATCATAACAATGCAACTTGCAATACTCTCTGATCCATTCGAACGGAACAAAAAATAGAAAGCATTACTTTCGGAACGCCCCTCGTCGTTTTCTTGTGACAAAACGACTGTAGATAAACTCATTTTGAAGGCTAAGTTATGATGGCCGCATTTAGGTTGGGTGACGTATGTACATGTAATAATGTTGTTTTAGTGGAATTCCAGAAATACTGAAGGACGAAAAGCATTTTTAATGTCTCTTTGATTCATAAATGTAAATATTTGCTTACAAATGGTCATAATGATATACCATGATATATTGCTTTTTTCACATCTATAGTATACTAGCGGGGGTACCTGGCGTTGCCCAGGTGTTTGTAGGTGTGTGTGTTGGGGGGAGTAAATAAAAGGAAAATGGAAAATAAAGAATAAGCGAACGTAATAACCCTGTTTAAATATAAAAAAAACAGCGAATGTGATGCAAAAAAAGAAGAAGCGAACGATATTAAAACTTCTTAAAAAATCTGAAAAAAAAAAACAAAAAAAAAACAGCTAACGCGATGGAAAAATAAAAAAGAAACGAACGAAACATTAGGATAAATAACCCTGTTTCAATATTAAAACTTTAAAAATCGAGAAAAAAATATCTGAGATCTCGGCTCGAACATGCAATCTTAAGATATCGATGCTGCTACTATACCGACTGGTCTATGACCGCATGAGTGAAATTAGGTCGTTTTTTAAATATTTAAACTAATTCAAGAAAGGACGTCTTTTACACTGCGTGTATGGCTAAATTGTCATGAAGAAACGATTTTTTGCTACCCCTCTCTGTAGAAGAGTGCCCAGTTGAGGATGAACGAATTAATGTTTTTAGCCAATTTTTCGATATTTGTTGTTGGAAGGGCGAGCTTCAAAATGATACCGATCTCGTGAAAATCCGTTGCTTCTGTTGAAAGTTTTTGCGAGATATACATACATACATACATACATACATACATACATTCATGCATACATCTAAACAGATTTTTTGCCCTTTATATTATAGATGTGTATCTAGTTAACTAATGTGAAATAAAACATTTAGAATGTTTTGAGACATTCCATGAATAACAAAACAAAAAAATTAAAACAAATTGTGCATACCATATATAAATAAAATAAAATATGCATTCAAGTGCATCTCTCTTATATAACAAGGGCTCCAAAATAGATTAAAACGGCTAAGACTAATCATAGGATCCTCACTCTATAATAAAAATAATGTAGCATTAGTCAAAATCGGCAAAAAAGGAACTGTTAACGGTTGTGAGGTATAAAATATAAGCCTAAGTGTTGTGTCTGCACAAATAATTAACAAGAACACGGAAAGTAAAGGTATAACAATAATATATTAGGCAGAATAGTTATATACATATTTACATGTCTTCAGATATACTTCAGTTGGAGATATTCCAGCAGGTGGCGTGTTGCATGTTTTACTGGAGGCAACATAGGCGTCTTGCCTATTTGGCGGCCGTTGCAGAACTCCCCCGGTATTGGTGATTGATACTTTTATATATCTCACTCACCCACCTATGTTAATTAGTGGGCGTCTCCACAACCCCCCTCCCCTCCCAAGATTTGAAGTCGTGTAGATTTCAATATCTTTTTCTCTTGGGGTTCATTATAATTGGTTCTGTAAACTTTCTTTTCCTTCCCGATCTTCTCGGTTCGGGCATAGTTTGTGGCAGTTCGATATCAAACGCTTCGTATAGTATATCAATTGGATCTTCCTTTTCATCAAGTTTGTCATGTTCGTTGTCTTTTATATGACGTTTTCTCAATTGATTTTGATGTCTTTTGTGTATTCCTTTTGGACCTTTTATCATGTAGACCAAGTCGCCGATACGTTTATCTACCGTACTGCTGGCAATAATTTTGACGGTGTAGTTAGGTTCTTAGTTATCCTGTATATTTGCAGGAATTGTTGTAATGCTTTATCTGTTGGGGTCCCTATTGATTTTCTAAGTGCACGCTTTATCGTGTCTATGAACTTTTACGCTAATCCATTTGATCTCGGGTAGAATGGTGGTGTAGTTATATGTTTTACCTGAAAAGTGTCACAAAAGTCCTTGAAATCACTTGATGTAAATTTTGTTCCGTTATCTGTGACTATAATGTCTGGAACACCAAAACGTGCAAATATTGCATGCAGAAAACTTATTGTGTTATTTGTCGTCGGGTTCTTGAAATGCTTTACTTCAGGCCATCTGAAAAACTATCTACTACGATTAGGTAGTATTGTCCTTCAGTCAGTCCAGCAAAATCTATATGAATGCGTGACCATGGATGATCAGTTTTTTTCCAAGGTTTATGGACTATCGATGGTGCCTTTGCGGCTAACGCACAACCTTTACACTTGTTTACTGTTAGTGCAATATCCACATCCATGTTACGCCAGTAAACGTAACTCCGCATAAGTGCCTTCATCCTATTTATACCCGGGTGTCCTGTATGAAAATCACGTAAGATCTTTTTCTGCAAGGTTTTCGGGATAACAACTCTTTCACTATATAATAAAACATCATTGCATACGGAAAATATGCTTTGCATTTTTTCATCATTTTCCCTTATTTTTTTCTTTATGTCTGTGATGACACCATCATTTTCAACCTCCCTTTTTATATCGGTTAATGTGACTGGTAATTCTTTTATTACATTCGCCATCGTGTTTTTTTCTCATAATTGGAATGTATAGCTGCAATTACTGACTCTTCAAGGGTTTCCTCCATTTTCGGTATAAGCTTTGACAGGCTATCCGCATGACCTATTTTTTCAAACCCAGATTTGAAAGTCATAATTTAGCAAGATCGTACCCCAATGGAGTAGGCGATTTACCGTATATACTGGCAAGCTCTTTTTTGATCCAAAGATTGTCACTAGGGGCTTGTGGTCTGTTTCCAGTATAAAGTGTCTCCTGTACAGGTAATGGTGGAATTTCGTCACCGCGAAAATAATGCTTAACCCCTCTTTTTCTATTTGAGAGTAAGCCTTTTTTGCCGGAAGTAGTGTCCTTGAGGCGTGAGCTATAGTTTTCTTCGATCCATCTGACAGGATATGCTGTATACCTACTCCTATATCATATGGACTTGCGTCGCTCGCAACACTTATTTCTAATTTTGGGTTGTAATAGGTTAAAAATAGATCGGACGTCAGCGTCTTTTTAATTTTCTCAAATGCGTCTTGACATTCTTTTGTCCATATCCATGGTGTTTCTTTCTTTAATAACTCGTTAAGCAGAGCTCTTAGGTCGTGCATTCCTTTGATAAATACTTGGCAGTAGTTTGCGAGACCTAAGAAACTCTGCAGAGTCATCACGTTATGTGGTGCCGGCATGTTTTTAATTGCTGTCGATCTTTCCGGGTCTGGGCATCGACCGTCTTTATTTATTATTTGCCCTAAATATTTGATTTTGTCTAAACAAAATTCGCATTTGTTTTCTTTCACCTTGAATTCATATTCGTTTATTCTTGTGAATACTTCTTTTAGATGCTCTTGGTGTTCCCTTATGGACGCGGTCCTGATGATTATGTCATCCAGGTATGCACAAGCACAATCTATTCCATTCAGCATTGTAAGTATTGCTTGTTGGAAAATCGCCAGCGCGACTTTGATCCCAAAGGGTAGGTGGTTGTATTTTAACAACCCTTTGTGCGTGTTAATGCATAATACCTTTGAGCATTTTCTTCCATTGGAATTTGTAAATAGGCGTCGGACAAATCTATTTTTGAAAAAATTTTGCTACCATTTAGTCTGGCAAATATCTCCTCAGGGCTTGGTAAAGGGTAGTAGTGGTCCTTTAATTCATCGTTTAGGCCCGTAGAAAAGTCTGCACAGACTCGAATTTGTTCCGACTTTTTTTTTACGTACACCGTAGGGGCTTCCCAGACACTAGTTTCGATTTTCAATAAGATGCTTGTTTTTTCGAGTCTATCTAGCTCGCTATTTATTTTGTCTAAACTGGCGAACAGTACGTTCTGTTTTTTCTTAAACACCGGTGTTGCATCCTTTTTTAGCTCGAACGAAGCCTTAAATTTATTGCATTTTCTCAGTCCAGTAGTAAATATTTCTGGGAATTTCTTTTTGTAGATCGTTTTTAATATTTTCTGATGTTGGGGTGCAACTGGTTATTTTTCTACAAAAAGTGTTCATTGGTTTATCCCTTTAATTATGAAGATTTTCAATTTCTTCGTCGTGCCATTTAAATTAATGGGCAGGATGACCTCTCCTTCGAATTTTATTTCGTCTCCTGTCACTGTTCGTGCACCTTTACTTGACTTTTGAAGAGTCGGTTTACCCAGCTTTTTCCAAGTGTTGACGTTTATTAACGAGAAATCCGATCCAGAGTCAAGCTGAAATTTCACTTGTTTGTCGAAAATATTTACTGATACATATTTTCGTAAATTATTTTTCCCTTTGTCGTTTGTTCTCATTTGGTGTGCTCTATTTTTTGTTCTGCAGCAAACACTTTTATGTCCAACTTTATCGCAATTGTAGCACCTGATATTTTTGTAAGGGTTACCTAATACTGTCTTTTTATAATTTCTTTGATTATTATCGTAATTTCGTTTTCTGTAGTTATTATAATTTGAGTATTTATAATTTGAGTATTTTTTTGAATTTTGACTAGTCTTAAAATTTCTTTGTCCTGAGTTTTTGAAAGTTTTTTTTTAATCTTCCTAATGTACGCCACTCCTGCTTCTTCTATATCCCTGGAATCTTTTTTTTAGTGATACTGCCCTTTGGCAATCTTCTGCTAATTTCTGCAATGTCAGGCCTTGTTCTGTCTCTAATTTTGAGAGAACGCGTCTTCGGATCTCTGAATTTTTTGTGGATACTAGACCCTGTGCAAGCATTTGAAATCGTCCACCTTGAGTTCCGATGATTTGAAGTTGTCGCAGGTTTTGTTTACTACTCACACGTATGTCAGGTAGTCCTGCTCATCAGTTTTCTTAAGATTCATACATGACCATCTCTTGTGGAAAAGAGATATGTTCGGTCTGAATAACTCTTTAAGAAGCTTTACGGTCTCAGTGAAATCTAACTGATTCGTTCTCCTTGGCAATATGAAGTCAACAAATTTACAATGTTCACTGGTACCAAGTTTTCGAAGTAATAAACTTACTTTCTTTCCATTTGGCCAGTTTTCACAGTCTGTTTCGAAAATATCTTCATACCTCTTGAAGTAAGCATCAAAAGTTTTATCCTCTTCCGGTAAGTATGTGAACACATCTATGCTGTTAACAATTGTTGTGTTGGAGAAGGTTGTATTACTTTCTTGTATGGAATTAGCTGTTAATCTTTCTAACAGTTCTTTCTGTTCAAGTTGCATCTGCGCGAACCTTTCTTCCTGCCTTTCTAGGCATTTTATGAGTCGTTCATTTTGTCTTTCGTCTCTTTCTGTATGTAGCGCTTGCTGTTCTTTTTGTAGGATCTGCTGATTCTGCATGAACTGTGTCATTATTTTAGCAAATTCCTCCATCTTATTTTTTTAATTTAACTTTTATTATAAAAAGTTTGAGTTTATGATTTGTTTCTTGCAAAAAAAAAAGAAATGCCCTCTCTGAAAAAACAGGTAAAACTAGCTAATAAAATATGTAAGCCTTCTGGGGAGCTAACCGCTTCAATATAATTCCAGAAACATATAGTGAGAATACACGGAACATTTTATATATTGAATATACTATATTTATAATTTTTTTATGGTAGGAAGTTAAAATATGGAGGGTTTTTTTGGGGGGGGGGGTGAATTAGCGATTTTTGAACATTTCAGACGATAAAAGTTAATAATCTAGTGATGTTCTGAAGATTTCTTTCTCCTGATATTGCGTTTTTTTTTTAATCTCGGTTGCCAACACTGCATGTGATATCACTAAAAGGAGATTTTGGTCTCACCACCACACAGAATATCGGTAAATTTTCAGTGGGTTTAATCACATAATTATTGATAATGTAACCATGTGATTGAAATTTAATTTAAATTAACCACACGTGGTCGCTTTCCGATTAAATATTCATCAAAAAATGGTAGGTACAGACAAAATGAATGCCGACGCTCAAAGTTTATAAATATTTTGACCCCTCCCTTTACTTAAAAATTCACCAACAATCAGGGAATTAACCAATTTCAATGAAAATTGCAGTATTTATCAAATAATG